>NC_136637.1:30534637-30559637 GCF_949748355.1 Melanostigma gelatinosum
TCTCTCTCTCTCTCTCTCTCTCTCACCGTCCATGTGATCTCTCTCTCTCTCTCTCTTTCTCTCTCTCCCCTCACCGTCCATGTGATCTCTCTCTCTCTCTCTCTCTCTCTCTCTCTCCTCACCATCCATGTGATCTCTCTCTCTCTCTCTCTCTCTCACCGTCCATGTGATCTCTCTCTCTCTCTCTCTTTCTCTCTCTCCCCTCACCGTCCATGTGATCTCTCTCTCTCTCTCTCTCTCTCTCTCTCTCTCTCTCTCTCTCTCTCTCTCTCTCTCTCTCTCTCTCTCCCCCCCCCTCACCGTCCATGTGATCTCGCTGCTCTCGCCCACAGACCAGCGTCTCCAGGGAGTCCGGATCAGGTGACTCCTCCTCAATGGGGGACGTTGTCCTCTCTGCTCACTGGCTCCTCGTGGAGCCCTGACCTGCTCACTTGTGTTGGGTCAAAGGTCAATGTCTAAGACGATTACAGATAGCCCCCCCACATTTATCTTCTTTGCTTTTGGAAGATAAAAACCTGAGTTGGTGGTCGCTTCAGAAAACATTCTGATTCAAAAGCTAATTTTTGGGGGAATAAAAAAAAAAAAGCAAGAAAATGTGCTGAATCAGCGTGTGGTCCTGAGGCTTGTGGCTTGAAGCCCGTCTGACCTTTCGACACCCTTAGGTGGCTGATGCTCAGAGGGGGGGGGAGGGGTGTATTTGACAGCTCGCTCACTATAATCTACATCCATCTCTAATCATAAGAACATAAGCCACCATTTCACATTTAAATAAGAATTAATATTAACTTCTGAGTCCAGTACATTTAAATTCAATTATCCAAATATCACTTCAGTATCGGCCCATAATTGTATTTATTTATTGAGATGAAGAAACTGGTTTTGTGTGGAGGATGGGTTTGGTGTTGGGGGGAGGGGGGGGGGGTTTGGTTGTAAGGAGGAGGAGAAACGTTTATCTGCTGTTACTGCAGAGAACACTGTGGCACTCCTCCACTCAGCTCCTCCACGAAGAGGAGAAGAAACACCTCCCTCGTCTTCATCACAGTCCAGCATCAGATTGTCTGCCTGTTTTTTTTAACTGGTGATTTTGATTGTTGGATCTTCATCATCTTCATCCTCATCATCGAGCACACCTCTACCGGTAGGTCTCATCACTTTCACTCCGTGTCTTCCTCTACGTCCTGTTAGTCGTCAATCATTATGATCGTAACGCTGCAGACTGAATGGACTTGTAGGAATATTCTGAACTCAAAGCACGTTTAGAATACACGTCGCTCACCGGCCATACGCGGTGGAGCGCCGTGTTTCCCGTGATTATGAACAGTAATCATCTCATGTAATCCGTCCCGACTGGTCAACGCTGTGAAGGAAGCGTGAGGAGTTCAGAGAGCAGCGAGTCTGTGAGAGATCATCGTGAGGCACTGAGGGTCTGTAGCTTCTTTCACTCCGGCAGCTGTAAAAGCTGCCGGAGTGAATGAAGATGTTCCATTAAAAGGATCACATCATCCTGTGCTGTGAGGCGTGTGGCCTGCAGGTCGTTAGGAGGATCAGTTCTCGAGGTACCGGCTCCTCACGGGACCAGGTCTCGCTGCTCAGAGGGATTATCAGCCGGCTCAGCCCTCACGAGTTCCTGTAGCCTCTTCACGTGAGCGGTAATCCCGTGGAGCTCATGCCGCCTGCCTTTGTGATGCGAGGACCACATGTCTGTCTGCCGTGGCTGACCTCATCCGCTGACCTCACGCTGCAGTGCATTCTGGGCGTCGTGAATCACCCGGCTGGTCGAGTGCACTGAGGCTCTGAGTTAACGCGCAAAGTCTTTACGTTGAAGAGACTCTGTGAACGCGTCCTCGTGGCCTTCAGCTCCACCGGAGGAGACGGAGCTCCTTGTTGCTCGTTCGCCAGCGAGAGGAAAGCAGACGTTACGGCTACAAACACACCAGACTCATTCACTCACACTGACTCTACCTCTCAGGACAGGAGCTGCTGCTCTGCTGCTGAGCTTGTGTTGGACTTTAGTGAATCTGAACCTTTAAAACACTAAAGTCTCAACAACCTCAGCAGCAGAGTCCTGAGAGCAGCATCAGTGTTTCAGTCAATGAGTCTGTGTTTGAAGGTGATGAAGTTATAAAAGTCATTTTGATCGTTTTGAGTTTTTAAGTTGAAGTTTATTTAAGAAAATTAAAGATTCTCTCTTGTAACTTTAAAGCAGCTTTCTTCACTATTCCCACGTTGCCAGTGGATCACATGACTCTCTCAGACTGCCTCCTTTTGTAGTTTATTTACTGTTTTGGCGTCTTTCAGCTCTTGGTTTTGGTTTTGGTTGACTCTCACGGCTCTCGTAGCATCAGTGGCAGCAGGAAGACGTCCGAATCAAGCTTCATGAGGCTCCATGAAGCTCCATGAGGCTCCATGAATCTCCATGAGGCTCCATGAAGCTCCATGAAGCTCCATGAGGCTCCATGAAGCTCCATGAAGCTCCATGAAGCTCCATGAGGCTCCATGAAGCTCCATGAAGCTTCATGAGGCTCCATGAGGCTCCATGAAGCTCCATGAGGCTCCATGAATCTCCATGAGGCTCCATGAAGCTCCATGAAGCTCCATGAGGCTCCATGAGGCTCCATGAAGCTCCATGAGGCTCCATGAGGCTCCATGAAGCTCCATGAGGCTCATGGAGCTTCATGAGGCTCATGGAGCTCCATGAAGCTCCATGAAGCTACATGAGGCTCCATGAAGCTCCATGAGGCTCCATGAGGCTCCATGAAGCTACATGAGGCTCCATGAAGCTCCATGAGGCTCCATGAGGCTCCATGAAGCTCCATGAGGCTCCATGAGGCTCCATGAAGCTCCATGAGGCTCATGGAGCTTCATGAGGCTCCATGAGGCTCATGGAGCTCCATGAGGCTCCATGAAGCTGCATGAGGCTCCATGAGGCTCCATGAAGCTGCATGAGGCTCCATGAGGCTCCATGAGGCTCCATGAAGCTCCATGAGGCTCCATGAAGCTCCATGAGGCTCCATGAAGCTCCATGAGGCTCCATGAAGCTGCATGAGGCTCCATGAGGCTCCATGAGGCTCCATGAAGCTGCATGAGGCTCCATGAGGCTGCATGAGGCTGCATGAGGCTCCATGAAGCTCCATGAGGCTGCATGAGGCTGCATGAGGCTCCATGAGGCTGCATGAGGCTCCATGAGGCTGCATGAGGCTGCATGAGGCTGCATGAGGCTCCATGAGGCTGCATGAGGCTGCATGAGGCTGCATGAGGCTGCATGAGGCTGCATGAGGCTGCATGAGGCTGCATGAGGCTCCATGAAGCTCCATGAGGCTGCATGAGGCTCCATGAAGCTGCATGAGGCTCCATGAGGCTCCATGAGGCTCCATGAAGCTCCATGAGGCTCCATGAGGCTCCATGAAGCTGCATGAGGCTCCATGAGGCTCCATGAAGCTCCATGAGGCTCCATGAAGCTCCATGAGGCTCCATGAAGCTGCATGAGGCTCCATGAGGCTCCATGAAGCTCCATGAGGCTCCATGAAGCTCCATGAGGCTCCATGAAGCTGCATGAGGCTCCATGAGGCTCCATGAGGCTCCATGAAGCTGCATGAGGCTCCATGAGGCTGCATGAGGCTGCATGAGGCTCCATGAAGCTCCATGAGGCTGCATGAGGCTCCATGAGGCTGCATGAGGCTGCATGAGGCTGCATGAGGCTCCATGAGGCTGCATGAGGCTCCATGAGGCTGCATGAGGCTGCATGAGGCTCCATGAGGCTGCATGAGGCTGCATGAGGCTGCATGAGGCTGCATGAGGCTCCATGAAGCTCCATGAGGCTGCATGAGGCTGCATGAGGCTCCATGAGGCTGCATGAGGCTGCATGAGGCTCCATGAAGCTCCATGAGGCTGCATGAGGCTCCATGAGGCTGCATGAAGCTGCATGAGGCTCCATGAGGCTCCATGAAGCTGCATGAGGCTCCATGAGGCTGCATGAAGCTGCATGAGGCTCCATGAGGCTCCATGAAGCTCCATGAGGCTCCATGAAGCTGGTGACAACAGGAAAGTTAAGGAGCTAAAGAGACGATATCCTCCGGAGTAAACAGCTGGATGAGTACATAAGCTGACATGTTCAACCTGACCGGTGATGATATGACGGTGTTCTGTTCCACTGCCTCCAAGAGGCCCAGAAGGAACCAGAAACCGGTTCCAGCCGGTTTGCATGTTGACTTTGAGGTTTCTCCTGATTATGAACGTGCTTCTCTCCTCCGTCAGCCTCGGCATGTATCTGGAGAACAAAAGCGAGATGGAGATGTCGCAGCCGTCGGCCCAGGACCGGAACAGCCTGCGGTCACCGGAGGACGTCGCCGGGAACTTTGGGGAGCTGCGTCTGCTGCGGGACATCTCGGAGAGCAGCGACGCCCAGAAGCTGCAGCGGTCGGCCGCTCTGTCCTCGGGACGGTGCTTCATCCACGCCGGGGGCTCGGTGCCGGTGCGACAGGAGGCCGGGTAGGAAGCCGTCCGTCCTTTGGGTGATTGTTCACGAGCGGCGCTGGGGAGAGACGCTCTGCCGGCTCTCGATTGGTCGAGTTCACAGACGAGCTGTGTGTTTATTCATCCTGAAGGAAGTCCTTGTGCCCGAGTTTCAGTAAAGATTACAACAGAAGAATAAGAAAAGCACATAAACATATGGACAATAACAATTACAACACAAAGTGTAAAACTAATAAATCTGCTGTTTGTGTAGTTTGCAGCAAACGTCCCTGAAACAGGAATGAACAGCAGATAATGCACGAATATGTGAGTCTGCTGAGTCTCCCTCAGTGACGTACATAAGATACATAGAATACATAGAATACATAGAATACATAGAATACATAAGATACATAGAATACATAAGATACATAGAATACATAAGATACATAGAATACATAGAATATGTTGAGATAATATGAGAATGTGTGAGATCTTCATCTGCAGTACGAGCCGTCATCATGTCCATCAAACAGCTTTAATCGATATTTAGATCATAACAATGGGTCACATGACGAGACAAACCCACAGAAGATTGTTCTCTCCCTTCTTCACAGCGTTTTGGCCTCTTTCAGCTGATTGTTTTGGTTTTTCAGACGGCTACTTCCTGTTTGGGTTCGCTCTCGCTGCCGGCCAGCATCACATGACCAACAGACACAGTGAGCGACGAGCAGCTGAACGAGTGGAGCATTTTGCAGCTAAAGAGGAGAAAATACTGGACTCGCATCCATCAAGTGGCCAGAAACTCGTCTCCCACTGGAAGCTGCTGTTCAGCGCGTGAGGAGATAGAAACACAGGCTGCTCACGTTAGAAGCATCTTCACATGCAACCAGAGCACCGACTCATTCACACTTTGAGGGAAACGGATTTTCTCACAGATTCAGTTTTGACGCGTCACAAACACGTTTCAATGAAACGGTCAAACGAACGTTCAGCAGGAGGAGCAGTTCATGTCCAACGTTGTCTCACGCTGACGCCGTTAACTCTTTCACGGTACTTTACTGAAATGGAAAATGGACTCGTGCTTCTCTAATCCGAACGAACAAACTCCTCATCCTCACTTTGGAGTTTTGTTGCATTTTTGTTTTGTTTCAATTTAAAACTACGACAGTAATCTGACAGAAAACGCGTTTCCCTCGATACTCGATGAAGAATGCAGTTTATTTGTCTGGGAACGTCATCTTTAGGCGACAGCGTTGGATAATGTGTCTGCTGCCCCCCAGTGGCCAAGAAAAGGCTGCAGCTTTTGTCACATAAGGAAAACCTCAATAATCAAGTCAGGAAAGAAAACAAACAGAACTTCCTGTCACTAATGAGCAGACGTAGAACATGAAACAGTAATTATTCATATGTAAGAGGAGTAATCGGGAGCAATGAGAACACCAGCTGGTGTCCGTTGGTGGATGTTGATCACATGGATCGGCCCTCGCAGCTTTCCGTCTGGACTCGATGTCGCAGACGAGCCGTCGATCTCTTTCCAGAAGAGGATTCAGATGACGTGCTGTTCATCGACGGAAGCAGCCGACCGCACAGGATTACACTCATTTACCCACAATGCTTCACAGAGGAGGAGCTGGCTGCTGTTGATGAGCCGACGGTGGAGCTTTGTTCTTCTGTTGTTCTGGCTCAGTGGCTCGCGTTTCTGTTCCATGACGAGTCCCGTGACGTCGCTTCTGTTGCCAAAAGAAATGAGCTGACAGAGATTTATGGAATGAATAATCGTGGATTCGTGTTTTTGTTTTATTTACAATAAACTGCTGCAGGAATGAAAGCAGCAGGAAGTTCAGTTCATCAGCTGATCTTCACTGATCAACTCTCTGATGTGTGAAGCTGCCGTTCAACTCACAACTCAGACTTCTCAACGAAAACACATGAACAAACATTCTGACTTTGAGACCAGACACAGGAAGTGAAATAATGCCGACTCGTCTGGTTTTAGGACTAATTCCACTTCATCGTTATCGCTGCGCTCATGTGATTGGTATTTGCGAATCCAGCCACATCAGCAGAATCTCAAAAACCCACAAACAAATGCATTCAAATCCACAAACAGATCGAAAACATCCACACAGAAATACACACACATGCAGAAATATATTTGTGATTTTTGTTTTACATTCATATTAATTGTTTATTTATTTGTGCATTGGAATGTATTTGTGAATCGTTCTGCGTGCATTTGCAATTATTGAGACTGATCTGACCCCGTCTGCGCGTGCGTGTGTCTGTGTCGGCGTGTGTGTGCATGTGCGTGCGTGTGTGTGCATGTGCGTGCGTGTGTGAGCGTGCGCGTGTGTGTACGTGCGTGTGCGCCTCAGAAGACTCCTGCAGCAGCCTGATGTCAGCAGACTGTAATGATCTCAGCTGTGGAGTCAGCTGCTCTCCTCTCTGGTCACAACGCTCCTTAAACCGTGACTGCCGGCTGGAGGTCAAAGTTCACAAAGCTCCGACTTGAACCGGTCACTACTTGTCTCTTTCTTGGTGTCTCAGCTTCAGCGTGGTGAACATTCTCAGAGGGAAGAGTAACTCCGCCAACCTCACCGAGAGATCTCCTCTGCTGAGCCGCTCGCAGGACGACAGGTTTGTTTCAGAGTATCGATCCGCACGGAGCCCCAACAACTCAATATCTGATGTAGAGACGAGGAATAGCGTCCAATATTTACAAGACAATCACTTGTGTCATATTTCAATTCATTATGATTACAAAACATAGAAAAACTTTATTTTATTTTCTTGACTTACAGACATTTAGAGACTCTACAGGTGAAGAGAGTCAAACATGACCTCATAGATATCAGCATGAAACTTCACCACTTCATCACTCACATTAAGAGCAGTATTTAATGTATTACAAGTTTTATGAAATGTTATGTTTAAATATGCAAATGAGGCATTATGTGATGTAACTTACATAATAAAATCTACAGACGTAAACAGACAAAGAAGTAAAATAAACGTTTTATTTCCTCTCGTCTGACAGAAGACGAGTTATGGAGGAAAAACTGATCAGAAGTCATAAATTGATCAGAGAATAAACTGTTAGTTTGAGTATATTTCAGAGACCTGAAGTGGTAAAAATGAACAATATTGAAAAAGAACAAAACAAAAAGATTGCAAGTATCATCATTAAAAGTAAAAAGAAGAGAAGTCAATGTGAACCTGTCATCATTTCATAACAATCGGAGTTATAATCGTTTCCTAAAATATCACAATTCATTTTACACAATCTCATTATTTCTCAGCTGTGGTTCATAACCTGGTGAGCATCTCATCTCTACTGGACGTTTATTCATCATATCTCATGTTAGGCAGAATGACATTCATAGAATAAAATGTCTCCACTTGTAATAACATGATTGTAACTCGGTGAACATCCCGTACTGACATTGTGATGATGGGATGTTCGTGTATTAGAGCTCAGCTCCACATCTGGCGTCCTGATGTCGTGCTTCACGTCTGAGTCTTTGTTTCTACAGCGTGACCTACATGACCTTACACGACCCCGGCTTCGTCGGGGGGGAGGAGCTGTGGGACAGCGGCTCCCCGGACCTGGAGAGGAGGTACCGGCTGGGCAGCGAGGTCTCCAGTCTGTCGCGGTCCAGCCCGTCGGAGAAGAGCGACTCTCTGGAGAACCAGAACCTCAGCTTTAGACTCACCAGCAGCATGAGGTGAGAGCAGGAAGCCGTAAACAGATGTTTCACATGATGCAGATGTTTCACATGATGCAGATGTTTTACATGATGCAGATGTTTCACACGATGCAGATGTTTCATATGATGCAGATGTTTCACATGATGCAGATGTTTCACATGATGCAGATGTTTCATACGTTTCATACGATGCAGATGCTTCATACGATGCAGATGTTTCACATGATGTAGATGTTTCATATGATGCAGATGCTTCACACGATGCAGATGCTTCACATGATGCAGATGTTTCATACGATGCAGATGTTTTATACGATGCAGAGGTTTCATACGATGCAGATGTTTCACATGATGCAGATGTTTCACATGATGCAGATGTTTCATACGATGCAGATGTTTCATACAATGCAGATATTTCATATGATGCAGATGTTTCACACGATGCAGATGTTTCATACGTTTCATACGATGCAGATGTTTCACACGATGCAGATGTTTCACACGATGCAGATGTTTCACACGATGCAGATGTTTCACATGATGCAGATGTTTCACATGATGCAGATGTTTCATACGATGCAGATGTTTCATACGATGCAGATGTTTCACATGATGCAGATGTTTCATACGATGCAGATGTTTCACATGATACAGATGTTTCATACGTTTCATACGATGCAGATGTTTCACATGATGCAGATGTTTCATACGATGCAGATGTTTCACACGATGCAGATGTCTCACATGATGCAGATGTTTCACACGATGCAGATGTTTCACACAATGCATATGTTTCATACGATGCAGATGTTTTATACGATGCAGACGTCTCACATGATGCAGATGTTTTATACGATGCAGATGTTTCAGACGATGCAGGTGTTTTATACGATGCAGATGTTTTAATCGATGCAAATGTTTCATACGATGCAGATGTTTCATACGATGCAGACGTCTCACACGATGCAGATGTTTCATACGATGCAGACGTTTTATACGATGCAGACGTCTCACAAGATGAAGATGTTTCATACGATGCAGATGTTTCATACGATGTAGACGTCTCACACGATGCAGATGTTTCATACGATGCAGACGTTTTATACGATGCAGACATCTCACAAGATGCAGACGTTTCATACGATGCAGACGTTTTATACGATGCAGATGTTTCATATGATGCAGACGTTTCATGCGATGCAGATGTCTCACGTGATGCAGATGTTTCATATGATGCAGATGTTTCACACGATGCAGATGTTTCATATGATGCAGATGTCTCATACGATGGAGATGTTTCATACGATGCAGACGTTTCATACGATGCAGATGTTTCATACGATGCAGACGTTTCATACGATGCAGACGTTTCATACGATGCAGACGTTTCATACGATGCAGACGTTTCATATGATGCAGATGTTTCATACGATGCAGACGTTTCATACGATGCAGATGTTTCATACGATGCAGATGTTTCATGCGATGCAGATGTCTCACGCGATGCAGATGTTTCATACGATGCAGATGTTTCATGCGATGCAGACGTTTCATGCGATGCAGACGTCTCACACGATGCAGATGTTTCATATGATGCAGATGTTTCACACGATGCAGATGTTTCATGCGATGCAGACGTCTCACACGATGCAGATGTTTCATACGATGCAGACGTTTTGTACGATGCAGATGTTTCGTACGATGCAGATGTTTCATACGATGCAGACGTTTTATACGATGCAGACGTCTCACATGATGCAGATGTTTCATACGATGCAGACGTCGCACACGATGCAGATGTTTCATATGATGCAGATGTTTCACACGATGCAGATGTTTCATATGATGCAGATGTTTCACACGATGCAGATGTTTCATACGATGCAGATGTTTCATACGATACAGATGTTTCATACGATGCAGACGTCTCACACGATGCAATGTCTCACATGATGCAGATGTTTCACACGATGCAGATGTTTCATATGATGCAGACGTTTCATACGATGCAGACGTTTCATACGATGCAGATGTTTCATACGATGCAGACGTCTCACACGATGCAGATGTTTCATATGATGCAGATGTTTCACACGATGCAGATGAGGCATTGTGTAATGGTAATTATTATATTATTTCCTACACTGGTAATATTTACGATAGTTTCATGTCAGGTTGGAAACCACTGGAATGATTTTTATTGTTAAACTGAACTCTGTTTTTTTTCATTCTGACTTTTTCTTCTTCTGTTGTTTCAGATGCTGCTTCAGAGTCTCCAAAATTGCCACAATGTTCACTCTGGTCGTCCTCTGCAGTGTGAGTGTTCCTCTAACAACCTTTGGTTCAATAACACAAAGAAACAACCGGATAATTAACGTATGATAAAATAAATCTCCAGTGGAGCTGGTGGAACATGTTCTAGCAGGAACATGTTCTCTGTAGGGCTGAGCCACATCAATCAATGTCAGCAAACATCCCAGAATGATTTAATGCAAAAACATTTAGTTATCAAACACGTATTACTACTTTACCGTTAAATATTTAACCTTTATTCCAACATGAAAAAAGCAGAAAATAACAGATAAATGAATGTGTGGCTGCATGTTTCCCATGGTTCCTTGCTCCTCGGCGTCTCTGCTGACTGATGACTGTGTTGTGCTTTCAGCTCTTCTTCAGCATGTATCCAGACCGAGACAACCCCTGGAGGATGTTGGCCGTCTCCTCAACAGGCTCTTTCTGTATCTTTTCCGACGGCTTCCATCGTCGCCGCTCCACATTTTTATTTCATGATGTGTTCTAAAATTAGAATCAGAAAAGAGCTCTGCAAGAGACACAGCAGGCCTTTAACAAGGAGCGAAGGGGAACCACGGAGGGGCCAGACGGGTACAGACCCGGGAGGTCAGGACGTCTGACTAACAAAATGTTGTCGAAAAAAAGACACAAAACGATCAAAAAGAGACGTGAAATGACCACAAACATACAATAAACGACTTCAAACAACCCAACATGACTACAAGGAGATAGACAACGACTAATAGTTGATGCAAAACGTCCACAAAAGAGACACAAAACAACTTCAAAGGACTAAAAATGATTACAAGGACTCTGAAAATGACTTACAATAGATGTGAAATGACTAAAAGTGGATCCAAAATGACTACGACACTTAAAATGACTAGAAATAGACGTGAAACGACTACAAAAGACCCAAAATGGTTATAAAGAGACACAAAACAACCACGCAGAAGCACAGAGCGTCCAAAGAGTTGCAAAATCACATGAGATGCACAATTCATTAAAATTGATGCAAAACTACTAAAAATTACCCAAAATGACTTCAAAGAAACTGAAGACGACCACATAGAAACGTGAAACATCTGAAAATGTGTCACAAATAAATACAAAACCACACAAGATGTATAACGACTAAAAATATGTAAAACATCCAGAAAAGACACAAAAGAACTTCATGTCACACAAAACGACTCCGAAGACGCACAAACAAAGAACGAGATGCTAAATGACTGAAGACCGATACAAGACGAGCACAAAGAAACGTGAAACATCTGAAATGAATCCACATTCCAACAGATAGAAGCAGAATGAGGCCTGAGGTCAGAGACAGCTGAAGTCCTGAGGAACCCTCCAGACAGCAGAACCTGGTCCGGCTGCCTCTTCTGCTCGTCTTCACTTCCAATAGAAGAAGATATTTGGTGAACTCTCAGGAACACAAACACACACTCAGCTGCTGCAGATCTTTCTCTTGACCGTCTTCGTCCCTCAGCCATGAACCTGACGGACTTCAGAGACAACGCTCTGCTGAAGCTGCAGGTGGGGGGGCCCTTCACCAAAGGGAAGGTGGACCTCGACAACCAGGACTATATCCTGGTCCAGGTGGAGCAGATCGAGCCGTCGGGACAGCGGAGGAGGAGGTCTCAGCAGGTGAGCGTCGTCATCGTCATCATCATCGTCATCATCATCGTCATCGTCAACCAACTCATTGATCTTCTGCTGTGTGTGATCAGGTGATCTATAACTGGACCATTCCTCTGCACGGTGAACGAAGTGACCAGATAGTGTTGACCAAAACATTTGAGATGCTCAGCAGGTATTTTCATTTTCTCTTTCTTATTGTTTTGTGTATTTTTGTAGTCGTTTTATGTCTCTTTGTCGTTTCTTTGTGTCTCTCTGTGGTTTTGAGCCTCTTTGTAGTAGTTCTGTGTCTTGTTGTAGCTGTTTTGTGTCTCGTTGTAGTTGTTCTGTGTCTCGGTGTAGCTGTTCTGTCTCGTAGCTGTTCTGTGTCTCGTTGTAGTTGTTTTGTGTCTTGATGTAGCTTCTCTGTGTCTCGTTGTAGCTGTTCTGTGTCTCGTTGTAGTTGTTTTGTGTCTTGATGTAGCTTCTCGGTGTCTCGTTGTAGCTTCTCTGTGTCTCGTTGTAGTTGTTTTGTGTCTCGTTGTAGCTTCTCTGTGTCTCGTTGTAGCTTCTCTGTGTCTCGTTGTAGCTTCTCTGTGTCTCGTTGTAGCTGTTCTGTGTCTCGTTGTAGTTGTTTTGTGTCTTGATGTAGCTTCTCTGTGTCTCGTTGTAGCTTCTCTGTGTCTCGTTGTAGTTGTTTTGTGTCTCGTTGTAGCTTCTCTGTGTCTCGTTGTAGCTTCTCTGTGTCTCGTTGTAGCTTCTCTGTGTCTCGTTGTAGCTGTTCTGTCTCGTTGTAGCTGTTCTATGTCTCGTTGTAGCTGTTCTATGTCTCGTTGTAGTTGTTTTGTGTCTTGTTGTAGCTTCTCTGTGTCTCGTTATAGCTGTTCTGTCTCGTTGTAGCTGTTCTGTGTCTCGTTGTAGCTTCTCTGTGTCTCGTTGTAGCTGTTCTGTCTCGTTGTAGCTGTTCTGTCTCGTTGTAGCTGTTCTGTCACGTTGTAGCTGTTCTATGTCTCGTTGTAGCTTCTCTGTGTCTCGTTGTAGCTGTTCTATGTCTCGTTGTAGCTTCTCTGTGTCTCGTTGTAGCTGTTCTATGTCTCGTTGTAGTTGTTTTGTGTCTTGTTGTAGCTTCTCTGTGTCTCGTTGTAGCTGTTCTGTGTCTCGTTGTAGTTGTTTTGTGTCTCGTTGTAGCTTCTCTGTGTCTCGTTGTAGCTGTTCTGTCTCGTTGTAGCTGTTCTATGTCTCGTTGTAGCTTCTCTGTGTCTCGTTGTAGCTGTTCTATGTCTCGTTGTAGTTGTTTTGTGTCTCGTAGTTGTTTTGTGTCTCGTTGTAGCTTCTCTGTGTCTCGTTGTAGCTTCTCTGTGTCTCGTTGTAGCTGTTCTGTCACGTTGTAGCTGTTCTATGTCTCGTTGTAGCTTCTCTGTGTCTCGTTGTAGCTGTTCTATGTCTCGTTGTAGCTTCTCTGTGTCTCGTTGTAGCTGTTCTATGTCTTGTTGTAGTTGTTTTGTGTCTTGTTGTAGCTTCTCTGTGTCTCGTTGTAGCTGTTCTGTGTCTCGTTGTAGTTGTTTTGTGTCTCGTTGTAGCTTCTCTGTGTCTCATTGTAGCTTCTCTGTGTCTCGTTGTAGCTGTTCTGTCTCGTTGTAGCTGTTCTATGTCTCGTTGTAGCTTCTCTGTGTCTCGTTGTAGCTGTTCTATGTCTCGTTGTAGTTGTTTTGTGTCTCGTTGTAGCTTCTCTGTGTCTCGTTGTAGCTGTTCTGTCTCGTTGTAGCTGTTCTATGTCTCGTTGTAGCTTCTCTGTGTCTCGTTGTAGCTTCTCTGTGTCTCGTTGTAGCTGTTCTGTCTCGTTGTAGCTGTTCTGTCACGTTGTAGCTGTTCTATGTCTCGTTGTAGCTTCTCTGTGTCTCGTTGTAGCTGTTCTATGTCTCGTTGTAGTTGTTTTGTGTCTCGTTGTAGCTTCTCTGTGTCTCGTTGTAGCTTCTCTGTGTCTCGTTGTAGCTGTTCTGTCTCGTTGTAGCTGTTCTATGTCTCGTTGTAGCTGTTCTATGTCTCATTGTAGCTTCTCTGTGTCTCGTTGTAGCTGTTTACACCTTTTCTTTCATGTTTCATTCAGCAGCTGCTCAGCTCTGACTTCAGTTGCGTTATGTCTCTTTGTAGTCGTTTTATGTGTCTTTGTAGTCGTTTTATGCCTCTTTGTAGTTTCTTTGTGTCATATTTTTGTAGTTGATTAATTACTTACATACACTCAGATATTATTAGAGAATGCGTCCGTACATCCAGAGAGATCCTTTAAGTCCATTTCTTCCCAAGCTTCTCTGCAGGCTGCGTCACTGAAATTGTTTATTAACAGTTATTTTTGATTAATTTGCAATCTGTCAATTTACGCCACATAACATCATATATGTCCCATTGTTGTTGCGTATGTGCTGCTGTTTTCTTGGACTTTGTCTCCACTGCCAGACTCCAACATAACAAAGCTTCCCGGTTCCTGCCCATGTTTAATGGATCTCTGACTGAAGTACATGCAGGTGATTGTGTCTGCCTTCGTCTCCCTCACAGTGACCCCATCGTCATCACGGTCCAGGCCTTCCTGCAGGAGGATGAGGTGGTGCCGCTCTCCATGACCCACCAGTCACTCTACGTCAACGTGGAGACGCAGGTGGGCATCGCTGGAATCATCCTGACCGGAGTCTACGTTCTCATCATCTTTGAGGTAAACTTCACTTTCGGAGGCATCGCTTAAGATTTCAGTCCAGTTGGATTTAGAATGTTCCCTTTGAAGAAGCTATGCCAAGCAGAACGCAAAAGATGTCATAACTTCTTACATATCGTTCAACTTGAACTCTTACTACTAATACTAAGTTCTGCTTCAGCTTCACAACAGTCACGCTAGCCCACGGACCAATCACAGCGCACGTTAATGTTGACGTACTTGTAGCAGACTACCCAGAATGCTCTGACATGTCAAAGAATACACCCAACATGTCAAACTAAAGATCTGATTGGGTGAACACTGTGACAATCAACAATATCGTCCCCATTCACTTAAACTGCACATGGATTCACCTGAGAGTCTGCAGGCCTCGGGCTCTGTTCTACCTAGAGACACAGAGGTGAGATCTGATTGGATAAAAGCTCTGCTTAAAACAAGCTGCACTGGAAGCAGAGCAACTGAGGAACACAGTAGATGTGCAATGAGAACATGAGATAATAAATATATATATATTTATATATATATATTTTTGTAACACTGCAAATATATGAAGATTGCAACCCTTTCATCAGTGGGCCAGAGGCTCAGTCCTCATTGTGTTACCTCTTAACAGACATGCATTTCAATGAAAGTCTTCAAGCTGTCACTTTATAACTTCAACACTAAAATGTCCGTCTGTGTGTCAACGACTCTCCTCGTGTTTCCTTTAACTCTTAAAGGAAACTCTCTCACTCCGTCATCCGTCAACATACGAGGCGTGATACCGGCAGCAGCTCTGACGTCTGGTAACGCGGCCGTGCTTATCACAGGCTGCAGCTTCTAGTGATGAGGATGCATCATGCATGAGCTGGAGGGTCATGGAGCCGTCTGTAATATCACCTTTAACTTCTGCATTTCTTCATATTCAGACAGAAGAAAAGTGATGCAACGCGCTCACCTTTATGTTACTGCAGCTCCAGAATCACACGTCTCAGAGCTGCTGCAGCGTTTGGAGAACGTCTCTTTAAATGACAGTTTGAGATGCAGGATTATTTAATGACAGATGAAGCATGCACTCTAATCCAATACACCACAAAATGCAGCATTCTTTGGTTGAGAGGAGTTTCTAACGTGGTGTTCATGATGAATCTTTTGGATCTTTCAGATTGTGCATCGTACTCTGGCGGCCATGTTGGGTTCTCTGGCAGCTTTAGCCGCTCTGGCCGTCATCGGTGATGTGAGTCTCTTCACTTTTCTGCTATAGTCGGCTGCAACACAAATACAGAAGCTACTCGCTGATACAAACTCTCTATTTTACACAACATATGAGTTGGAAATCCAGCCGGCAATTATAGCGAACAATAAGGACAGTTAGCGATAGAGTTAAGGTGCATTCAGGTGCTCCTCGGATAATCCCATGTCCAGAGTTTGGGAGTTCTTCTGATTTTAGTGAATGGGGTAACTATTTTAGATATCACCATTAAACTTCCCGAGTTAATCATTTTGTATTAAAAATCTGGTCGTCTGAACAAAGTGACACAATAATGAAGTGTGAAAATGTCTCTTCACGTCCTCTGAGCTGGTGTGCTTCTAACATGAACGATGCTTCAGGATGCTGATGAACAGAGCTCAGGATGATGCTGATGAACAGAGCTCAGGATGCTGCTGAACAGAGCTCAGGATGCTGATGAACAGAGCTCAGGATGATGATGAACAGAGCTCAGGATGCTGATGAACAGAGCTCAGGATGATGATGATGAACAGAGCTCAGGATGCTGATGAACAGAGCTCAGGATGCTGATGAACAGAGCTCAGGATGCTGATGAACAGAGCTCAGGATGATGATGATGATGAACAGAGCTCAGGATGATGATGATGAACAGAGCTCAGGATGCTGATGAACAGAGCTCAGGATGCTGATGAACAGAGCTCAGGATGCTGATGAACAGAGCTCAGGATGATGATGAACAGAGCTCAGGATGCTGATGAACAGAGCTCAGGATGATGATGATGAACAGAGCTCAGGATGCTGATGAACAGAGCTCAGGATGCTGTTAACTGTTGTTTCAGAGGACTTTATAGTTTTGGTGTTTGTCATTCTTCTGTGTTCACAAACGCATCAAAAGCTTTGATTTCCTAATAATAAATCTGATTTTAAGTAACAATAAAGTGATGTCTGTAAAGAAGCTGATGTCACTTTAACAACAACATATTCTAGAAAAATTGTTTTCAAAGTTCCAACTTTGCAGAAATAAGAAGGCCAGGCGTAATTAATAACGTTAATAACGGGTTCCAGTTTGAGGGGACCTTTGCGGCGCACTGGGACCTTCGGGTACATTTATAGGTTCCACCTGCGCTGCTCCTGCTGCGACGAGTCAACATGGCGCCGGTAGAAGAAGAGCGATAGCACCCAGAGGAAGGATCTGGGCCAGCAGCAGTTACAGCAGACACAGTTACCAGAACATCTGTTCAGGTTGTCGGGAAGTTTAGTTCTGCACTGAAAAGAAGAAGAACGTTGCCTGACATCGAATAGAGATGAGTGGATCTAACAGGAACGAACTCTTCTGTGTCTCCCACAGCGGCCCAGTCTGGTTACTGTGGTCGAGTGGATCGACTACGAGACGCTGGCTCTTCTCTTCGGCATGGTGAGACTCTAAAGTTATATTGATATATATATGAGTTCATTTACTCAACACATCTCCTGTTGGACAGTTTTACGAAAAGGTTTATTTTGTATGACTGGAAGAGTTTCACTTCACTGTGTCTGACGTCTTCCCAACTGCTGAATCTTTTCTCTGAAAGTTACAGAACTGATTTAAACTGATTTAAACTGATTTAAACACTTCATCACATCTACAACAACTTATTATTCACTCACAAGATCCTTCTGCCAGATCAGCGATATCTAAACGTCATACGGATGCACGACCACAGATGGTTGGACAACTTCCACCGTCAACAGCTGCTGCTGGAGCTTTTCATCAGAAGCAGAAGTACAGCAGAGGGACTTTCTGAAAATACTCCAAATAAACCAAAACATGTATTTCAATGTGCTACAATGCACTTCATGCAAAGTACATGTCCTCAATTGTTTCTGTTTGACATAAAGTCAAGTCTATATCATTTATGGATTTGTCACCAAGCTTGCAGTCTCCATCAAAAACTTAGTATTTGGATTGTGTTTTTGGCTCATTTTGCTGTAATGCTGTTATGGGCAACGAGTGGTTTCAAAGGGGACAAAGGGGGACAGAATGGGACAAACGACGACAGAGGGGACAAAGGGGGACAAAGGGGGGACGGTCAGTCTGCCTGTACTGTGTATTGATAAACATGTGGTGCTGTCCGTGGTGCTGAAGTCACAGATGGATTTGTAATTGCAACGTTTTCTCTGAATCGCACATTTCTTTCAGCTCCGTCTTACATCTATAACATTCTCTAAACTATCACTCGTCCGAACTGATTAAAAATGAAAACCAGAGCTCTAAAATAAGGATCGCTGGGAAAGTACAGAGCTGAGTCACAGGGCAGTGAATCTACTACTCATGTCATGAAACGCAGCTGAAGTTTACCAGCTGCAGCTCAAACAGGTGTTTAAAGTATCCTGGTCATTAGGTCAGTTGGGTGAAGTTACAGGATGAGAAATGAATTCATCTCTAGAATATTTGATTACCGATTATAGATAAGACTAGTTGTGGGGCGAGTAGAGATGTGCTTTGGGTTAGTAGATTTCTGATCAACTTGCAAGCTAAAAACAACCTGCAGTCTGCTTTCTGGTTACAAGTATGATGATAAAGTATCAGTGAAAAGAACATCCTGATATTCTTCTTACTGACCACCACCTCTTACATGAGCACCGTCTTTGAAATATCAGTGTGACATAACCTTCTTCTAAAGGGAAATGAAAGGAATGTGTGCTGTGTGTTCCAGATGGTGCTGGTGGCCATCTTCTCAGAGACCGGCTTCTTTGATTACTGTGCTGTGAAGGTGAGTTGCTGTCAGTGATGTTTTTGACGGTGTGGGTTATAGATCCTGTGGTCGTGTATACCGTGTGCATGTTTGCCTCCGGGATGCCGAGTGACACGTCTGAGAGAACAGAAGCGCTCCAGTGTCGTCTCCAAGGCGACAAGCTTTGAGCTATTTCTGAAGCTAGCCCCCCCGACACACGACGGGGTAGTCTTTACCTCCACGTATCATGAGCAGGATTTGTGAAGACCTCCGTGACGTGAGATGACCTGACGGGTTCTGATGCCTCTCTTTACACGCTGACTCAGCAGCACGGCTCTAAAGCGGGCTGACAAGAAGCACACTCGCTTTGACTCGTGGGTCAGAAAACTGGGTCAGCGCTGCCTTTGAAATGAGCTCATTTGGTCAATATTTAGAGAAGAACAGTATATTATTTGTAATGCTCTCCGATCGCCTTTAAAGAGTTGTTCTTAACTTAGATCCACATGTTTCCTACACATAATAAAATATTACGTTATATTAGCATGAAAGAGTGTAAATATATATTATAAGGTTATTTTTGGAATCTTAGTACTCTACCTCTTCTGGTGCTAACAGTCAAAGGCTCCGGGCTCAATGTGTCAGCGGCACATCTGGCCCTCGCGTCCAAAATGTCACTCAAAGAGACATGAAGCAACCAGGAAGACATTCAAAATGACCACAAAGAGACAAAACAACCACTATGAAGAGGGACAAAACAAGCACAAAGAGACACACAATGATGACAGATATACACACAATCAATCACAAAGAACACACAATGACTTCAAAAAGACACACAATCAATCACAAAGAACACACAATGACTTCAAAGAACACACAATGACTACAAAGAGACACACAATCAATCACAAAGAACACACAATGACTTCAAAGAACACACAATGACTTCAAAGAGACACACAATCAATCACAAAGAACACACAATGACTTCAAAGAACACACAATGACTACAAAGAGACACACAATCAATCACAAAGAACACACAATGACTTCAAAGAACACACAATGACTACAAAGAGACACACAATCAATCACAAAGAACACACAATGACTTCAAAGAACACACAATGACTACAAAGAGACACACAATCAATCACAAAGAACACACAATGACTACAAAGAACACACAATGACTTCAAAGAGACACACAATCAATCACAAAGAACACACAATGACTTCAAAGAACACACAATGACTACAAAGAGACACACAATCAATCACAAAGAACACACAATGACTACAAAGAACACGCAATGACTTCAAAGAGACACACAATCAATCACAAAGAACACACAATGACTTCAAAGAACACACAATGACTACAAAGAGACACACAATGACTACAAAGAGACATACAATGACTACAAAGAGACACACAATGACTACAAAGAGACACACAATGACTACAAAGAGACACACAATGACTTGAAAGAGACACACAATGACTTGAAAGAGACACAGGATGACTACAAAGAGACTCAGGATGACTACAAAGAGACAGAAATGACCACAGAGACTCAAAACAGCAAGAAAAGAGGCGGAACAACCATAAAGTCTGTTTGTGTTGCTCCAGAGGTCGGGATGAGCTCCGTTGTCTCATAATCCACTAGTTCTAGTGCTGCTCTGCTCATAATGGAAATAAGCATGCAAGTCCTGATCTATGAGGTTTCACTACGACATTCTTGATGCTTTAAACTGCTGAAACACAGAAGTGTCAGAAGTCTGAAGTGAAGGAACACTTTCTCTTCATGTGTCGCTAACTTGCATCATTGTTCTCATTGTTGTCTCTCCGAAGGCCTACCAGCTCATTGTTCCCATTGTTATCTCTCTGAAGGCCTACCAGTGCATTGTTCTCATTGTTCCCATTGTTGTCTCTCTGAAGGCTTACCAGCGCATTGTTCTCATTGTTCCCATTGTTGTCTCGCTGAAGGTCTACCAGCTCATTGTTCTCATTGTTGTCTCTCTGAAGGCCTACCAGCTCATTGTTCTCATTGTTATCTCTCTGAAGGCCTACCAGCTCATTGTTCCCATTGTTATCTCTCTGAAGGCCTACCAGCTCATTGTTCTCATTGTTGTCTCTCTGAAGGCCTACCAGCTCATTGTTCTCATTGTTGGCTCTCTGAAGGCCTACCAGCTCATTGTTCTCATTGTTGTCTCTCTGAAGGCCTACCAGCGCATTGTTCTCATTGTTCTCTCTCTGAAGGCCTACCAGCTCATTGTTCTCATTGTTATCTCTCTGAAGGCCTACCAGCTCATTGTTCTCATTGTTGTCTCTCTGAAGGCCTACCAGCTCATTGTTCTCATTGTTCCCATTGTTGTCTCTCTGAAGGCTTACCAGCGCATTGTTCTCATTGTTCTCATTGTTCCCATTGTTGTCTCGCTGAAGGTCTACCAGCTCATTGTTCTCATTGTTGTCTCTCTGAAGGCCTACCAGCTCATTGTTCTCATTGTTATCTCTCTGAAGGCCTACCAGCTCATTGTTCTCATTGTTGTCTCTCTGAAGGCCTACCAGCTCATTGTTCCCATTGTTATCTCTCTGAAGGCCTACCAGCTCATTGTTCTCATTGTTGTCTCTCTGAAGGCCTACCAGTGCATTGTTCTCATTGTTCCCATTGTTGTCTCTCTGAAGGCTTACCAGCGCATTGTTCTCATTGTTCTCATTGTTCCCATTGTTATCTCTCTGAAGGCCTACCAGTGCATTGTTCTCATTGTTCCCATTGTTGTCTCTCTGAAGGCTTACCAGCGCATTGTTCTCATTGTTCTCATTGTTCCCATTGTTGTCTCGCTGAAGGTCTACCAGCTCATTGTTCTCATTGTTGTCTCTCTGAAGGCCTACCAGCTCATTGTTCTCATTGTTGTCTCTCTGAAGGCCTACCAGCGCATTGTTCTCATTGTTGTCTCTCTGAAGGCCTACCAGCTCATTGTTCTCATTGTTGTCTCTCTGAAGGCTTACCAGCGCATTGTTCTCATTGTTCCCATTGTTGTCTCGCTGAAGGTCTACCAGCTCATTGTTCTCATTGTTGTCTCTCTGAAGGCCTACCAGCTCATTGTTCTCATTGTTATCTCTCTGAAGGCCTACCAGCTCATTGTTCTCATTGTTGTCTCTCTGAAGGCCTACCAGCTCATTGTTCCCATTGTTATCTCTCTGAAGGCCTACCAGCTCATTGTTCTCATTGTTGTCTCTCTGAAGGCCTACCAGTGCATTGTTCTCATTGTTCCCATTGTTGTCTCTCTGAAGGCTTACCAGTGCATTGTTCTCATTGTTCTCATTGTTCCCATTGTTATCTCTCTGAAGGCCTACCAGTGCATTGTTCTCATTGTTCCCATTGTTGTCTCTCTGAAGGCTTACCAGCGCATTGTTCTCATTGTTCTCATTGTTCCCATTGTTGTCTCGCTGAAGGTCTACCAGCTCATTGTTCTCATTGTTGTCTCTCTGAAGGCCTACCAGCTCATTGTTCTCATTGTTGTCTCTCTGAAGGCCTACCAGCGCATTGTTCTCATTGTTGTCTCTCTGAAGGCCTACCAGCGCATTGTTCTCATTGTTGTCTCTCTGAAGGCCTACCAGCTCATTGTTCTCATTGTTGTCTCTCTGAAGGCCTACCAGCGCATTGTTCTCATTGTTCCCATTGTTGTCTCGCTGAAGGTCTACCAGCTCATTGTTCTCATTGTTGTCTCTCTGAAGGCCTACCAGCGCATTGTTCTCATTGTTGTCTCTCTGAAGGCCTACCAGCGCATTGTTCTCATTGTTGTCTCTCTGAAGGCCTACCAGCTCATTGTTCTCATTGTTGTCTCTCTGAAGGCCTACCAGCTCATTGTTCTCATTGTTGTCTCTCTGAAGGCCTACCAGCTCATTGTTCTCATTGTTCCCATTGTTGTCTCTCTGAAGGCCTACCAGCGCATTGTTCTCATTGTTGTCTCTCTGAAGGCCTACCAGCTCATTGTTCTCATTGTTGTCTCTCTGAAGGCCTACCAGCTCATTGTTCTCATTGTTGTCTCTCTGAAGGCCTACCAGCGCATTGTTCTCATTGTTCCCATTGTTGTCTCTCTGAAGGCCTACCAGCTCATTGTTGTCATTGTTATCTCTCTGAAGGCCTACCAGCTCATTGTTCTCATTGTTGTCTCTCTGAAGGCCTACCAGCGCATTGTTCTCATTGTTGTCTCTCTGAAGGCCTACCAGCTCATTGTTCTCATTGTTCCCATTGTTGTCTCTCTGAAGGCCTACCAGCTCATTGTTCCCATTGTTCTCATTGTTGTCTCTCTGAAGGCCTACCAGCTCATTGTTCTCATTGTTGTCTCTCTGAAGGCCTACCAGCTCATTGTTCCCATTGTTCTCATTGTTGTCTCTCTGAAGGCCTACCAGCTCATTGTTCCCATTGTTCTCATTGTTGTCTCTCTGAAGGCCTACCAGCTCATTGTTCTCATTGTTGTCTCTCTGAAGGCCTACCAGCTCTCCAGAGGCAGAGTGTGGCCGATGATCATGATCCTCTGTCTCATCGCCGCTATTCTCTCTGCTTTTCTGGACAACGTGACCACGATGATGCTTTTCACTCCGGTCACCATCAGGTGAGCTTCAGCTCCTTTTCATACATTATTGTTAATTTGATACAAAACTTATTTTTAATCTGCTTTCAGTTTGTGTTGCTTGAATGTTTTCTTACCGTCTTATGTTTAATATATATAATATATATATATATTGTGTCTGAATGCTGAGAAGAGAGACTCACATTCATGGTCCATGTAGAGGTCCATCTCCCAGTATGTGCTGTGTTATAGAGACAGATCACACACAATGGGACCAGTTAGTTATCCAGTGTGTGTCTCATACTCAAAGGTCTTATTGAGACATTTGAAGTACACTTACTGTTGTTAAAGTTAAACATGAATTAATTTACTGATCGTTTGATACGATGGGAACTGTTTCCTTTGTGGTGCTGAGTGAGATGAGAAGTTTTTGATATGAAACGAACCAGATATAACGTGTTCAGTAGTGAGTGTTTCAAATGGTCAGTTGATAGATCACATCCTCAGTGTTAGTGTCTCTACTCTGTCTCCTCCTCAGTGTTAGTGTCTCTACTCTGTCTCCTCCTCAGTGTTAGTGTCTCTACTCTGTCTCTCCCTCAGTGTTAGTGTCTCTACTCTGTCTCCTCCTCAGTGTTAGTGTCTCTACTCTGTCTCTCCCTCAGTGTTAGTGTCTCTACTCTGTCTCCTCCTCAGTGTTAGTGTCTCTACTCTGTCTCTCCCTCAGTGTTAGTGTCTCTACTCTGTCTCCTCCTCAGTGTTAGTGTCTCTACTCTGTCTCTCCCTCAGTGTTAGTGTCTCTACTCTGTCTCCTCCTCAGTGTTGGTGTCTCTACTCTGTCTCCTCCTCAGTGTTAGTGTCTCTACTCTGTCTCCTCCTCAGTGTTAGTGTCTCTACTCTGTCTCCTCCTCAGTGTTAGTGTCTCTACTCTGTCTCTCCCTCAGTGTTAGTGTCTCTACTCTGTCTCCTCCTCAGTGTTAGTGTCTCTACTCTGTCTCTCCCTCAGTGTTAGTGTCTCTACTCTGTCTCCTCCTCAGTGTTAGTGTCTCTACTCTGTCTCTCCCTCAGTGTTAGTGTCTCTACTCTGTCTCCTCCTCAGTGTTAGTGTCTCTACTCTGTCTCTCCCTCAGTGTTAGTGTCTCTACTCTGTCTCCTCCTCAGTGTTAGTGTCTCTACTCTGTCTCTCCCTCAGTGTTAGTGTCTCTACTCTGTCTCTCCCTCAGTGTTAGTGTCTCTACTCTGTCTCCTCCTCAGTGTTAGTGTCTCTACTCTGTCTCTCCCTCAGTGTTAGTGTCTCTACTCTGTCTCCTCCTCAGTGTTAGTGTCTCTACTCTGTCTCTCCCTCAGTGTTAGTGTCTCTACTCTGTCTCTCCCTCAGTGTTAGTGTCTCTACTCTGTCTCTCCCTCAGTGTTAGTGTCTCTACTCTGTCTCCTCCTCAGTGTTAGTGTCTCTACTCTGTCTCTCCCTCAGTGTTAGTGTCTCTACTCTGTCTCCTCCTCAGTGTTAGTGTCTCTACTCTGTCTCCTCCTCAGTGTTAGTGTCTCTACTCTGTCTCTCCCTCAGTGTTAGTGTCTCTACTCTGTCTCCTCCTCAGTGTTAGTGTCTCTACTCTGTCTCTCCCTCAGTGTTAGTGTCTCTACTCTGTCTCCTCCTCAGTGTTAGTGTCTCTACTCTGTCTCTCCCTCAGTGTTAGTGTCTCTACTCTGTCTCTCCCTC
>NC_136637.1:30564637-30687137 GCF_949748355.1 Melanostigma gelatinosum
ATTGTGCAGATTCGCTTCATGGAAAGTGTTTTTTGTTCGATCCTATTAAGGTCACCTAGCGACCTTCCTGGTGTCTGCAGGCGTCCGGCTCCCTCGGGCTTCTGTTCCCGAGCCGGTCGATGTGCCATCGCCGGCTGCATTAGTGCCTCGATGGGCTCGCAGCTTATTGACCAGAAACATCTTCTCATCCTCTCAGCTGGAGCAGCTATTGTTTAAGTTTCAAAGCACTCCTAGGATGTTGAATAGCACTAGTGGTGGATATTAAAGTCAATATTTACTTATGGAGGTTTTAACCCATGGAGTGTGGTCATTGAATATACTGAGTGTGTGGGGGGGGGGGGGGGGTGCTAAGAGCGGAGGATGGATGAAAGTGTCTGTAAGGAGGCTGTCTGACCAGAGCAACAGGTCAAAGGCCAAGGAGGAGGAGCTTATTGGATTTCAGCCAATCATTGAGCTGATCGATGGGGCGAAGAACGTGAAACATGAGACGTTCCTCTGGGACAAAGAGACATCTTGAGATCTTCTGCGGACACACCAGTCTGCTCTGTTTCATGAAACATTATGTTATTAATCGTTTGATTCGGTTTGTAATCGCTTTTGCGTTTGTTAGTCTTTTAAATTGCTTTTGATTTTAACGTGGACCGGCTGATTCCGGCCCTGTTTGCTGGTGAAGAAGGAGAGCCACCCTATCCTGTCCACTGGTGAGCAGACGTGTGTTTGACACGAACCTCTGCTCTCTGCAGAGCTCAAGCATGAGATCCTGGTCTGGAGGCAGACGGCTCAGCGCATCAACCCGGCCAGCCGAGAGGAGACGGCGGTGAAATGCCTGCTGATGCAGAAAGTCCTCAACCTGGAGAGTCTGCTGCGCAAGATGCTGAAGACCTTCCAGAGGTGAGCACAGCAACACTGAACACATTCCCAACGCTGTCTCCGACTAAATGAAGTTCAACAACAACTCAATTACGTTCTCGAGGGAAACAGATCTTCTCCTGATTACGTCACAGTTTCAAACAAAAGAACAATACAAACAGATCAAGGTTTATCTCATTGAAATGGCAGGTGTAAATTAAAATAGTTTGTTTGGTTGTTTGATTTGTGAAACATCAAAAACAAACGTAAACCAAAAGTAAAGTCACAGTTTAGTTGAATCAGAGCGTGTTTTTATGAGACCAGGTGACATATTCTGTGAACACAAAGAATTCAGCGTTTATTAAAGTACCGTTGATGACTTGTGGAACGACACGTATCATTTATGCTAATAGATGCACATTTAGTTGAGTTTATTTGAGATTATTTCACTGCTTAAAACACAACATTCTACTTATTTTAAATCATTTTTTTGCTCAAAAACAAGCTCAAAGGAATCCTTTCTGTTTCTGTCCCTTCGTGCAACATCTTCTCCTGCAGTCAAAGCAGTTACAGCCCAAATATAGTTTCACAGCACTTAAACACTGAACAACACTCAACAAACACCTACACACACAACGCTCATGATGTATTCATAAACAGCTGACAGACGCACCGTTACACATCATTTAACGAACATTTTGAAACTCTTAAGAGAGTTATTCGTCTATAATTTATTGTTTTTCTGCTTTTAATGCTCATTCAAATGTTGCTGCATCCGACAGAGAAATCTCTCAAGAGGACAAGAACTGGGAGCAAAACATTCAGGAACTGCAGAAGAAGGTGAGCTGTGGTGCACTGACGAAGCTCCACTTGAGACAAATACCTTCAGCGTGTTGGATGTTAAAACGAAAAGCTTTCCCTCCATTCAGACTCCATTCAGACTATTTATGTTTCTCTGTCCACAGCACAGAATAACCGACACGGTGCTCTTGGTGAAGTGTGTGTCCGTCCTCACCGTGGTGATCTTCATGTTCTTCCTCAACTCCTTTGTTCCCAGCATTCATCTGGAGCTCGGTGAGCACTGCTATCTCATTACAGCGCTGTTGTTAGAGCCCCCCCCCCCCCCCTTTAAAGGTTCTGTCATGTAATTATGAAACACAGCTTCCTCCGTCCTCGCGTGTGAATTGAGCCCTAATAATGGGCTGAGGAGCAAAAGCATCCGATAAATGACATGGCTCCTGAGCTGCACTTAGACGCCTCGCTCTGCATCTGTTCATGCGCTGCAATCTAAAACCTGCGGCGAAAACCACTGAATGCACATTTGATCTGAAATATGCAGATATAGAGAGCTGCAGGGATGAAGTATTTCTGTAGTCCAACCAGACGACAACATGAATCCGATGCTTCATGTGTTAAAGCTGCATTCTCTCTAGTGTCCACCAGGGGGCGACTCCTCTGGTTGTATAGAAGTCTATAGAAAATGACTCTACTTCTCTCTTGATTTATTACCTCAGTAAACATTGTAAACATGAGTTTATGTCTCAATCTCTAGTTTCAAGTCTTCTTCAATACAGCATGATGTTCATTTAGTACATTATGGTCCATTTAGAGCAGGGGTGTCAAACTCATTTTCACTCTGGGGCCACATCAGCATCACGGTCGCCCTCAAAGGGCCGGTTGTAAATGTAAGACGGTGTAAATGTAACTACGGTACTCCTAACATAGTTAGTTTAGTTTCCCGGGATATCTGTGACTTCCACAACACGTACTTCCAGTTGTGTGATTTCTCCTCTGCCATTGTTTCCTGTTGCTGGTGCAAAATGCATTCTGGGATATTTGGCTGTCCCAAGTACAGACAAGTGACCTCCGATGCATCCCGGGTAAAATGGGCAGAGCGAGCCACATCCGGGCATTAGGGCCGTGCTTGGCTCGATGTGAACTTTGAATTGGAACAGTACTTTGGCTGAGACTGATGACGTTTCAGTACAGAGAAGTACGCATGTTGAGAAACTTGTTGGAAATCCTCTTTATGGGCTGTTGCATCTCCTGTCCACCTGTTGTGATAGTTTTAATGTCGGCACACAGACAACATGCCATCTCATCACTTCGACTTTCTATCTCATAATTTCGACCATGGGGATATTTTTATTTTCACATCTAACTTTAAATTTTTGTAAAAAAAAAAAAAAAAAAAATTATTATTATTTTTTTTTTTGCTGGCGGATTCGTGGGCCACATAAAATGACGTGGTGGGCCGGGTCCGGCCCGCGGGCCGTATGTTTGACACCCCTGATTTAGAGTCACACAGACCATAAAGCAGGGGATGCTTTAGGGCGGGGCTACACGCTGATTGACAGGTCTCTACTATCGGGCTAATTGTAAGCTAACGGAAAACACGATTCTATATTTTCAAGTGATTATACACTAATGAATACATTTAGGAATATAATATTCCTGCCAATAGATCCCCTTTAATCCAACACACCTTTAATGACATCACTGTGGACCTTGAGAAACAACTTTCACAATTTCATAGACCAAATAATTAATAGAGATGAATCCAGAAAGTTGAATAGATAATGAGAAGAGCCGGCAGCTGTAGCCCTATGAACAGTCTGGAAGATGTCAATGATTATCAACAGAGTGTCACTGTCAGGTTATTGTTACAGTACATATGAATGGGTGTTACCAGTCAACACGGTTCCCGAAATGAAGATGGCTGTTCACACCCGGTCGTCTGCTCAGTCACCAAACATGCTCAGTTAATTACAGCCGCTGCTCAGCTCACCTCTCTGGGACATTTATTGAAAGGGAATGACCCAACAGCAGCGTGTCTCTGTCTCTGTGGACGGACGGACGCCTGTCTCCGAACACAGCTCTCATTAATGCGCACAGGGTTAACTACTGCAGCTCTATTCACTCACAGCTGCTTTCAAATGAAAGTTTAATTTCTTCACAGCGTAAGATCTCATTTCAGTCTGATTATAAACTGCTCATTTGATCTTTCCAATGTGTCTGTGGTCATGTGAGATACAACTGTGGTTTGGATGAGACTTTATTAATACCTCTGCAGAAATCAGGAGGATGTAGGAGAGAAATGATAAATGATAGAGATAAAAAAGCAGGTTTAATGAGAACAGTAGTAGTTTGAAGTTGACACAAGCCTCATCAAATATTATTTAACAACAGTAACTTAACGTAACAGAACGCTTATGAAACATGTTATGAGCTGGAAATGGAGAACCTTCAGAAAGTGATTTTATTAATTCATTCCCAGAAGGCCGAGGCAATTACTGCTGCTCAGCTGTTTAAGCACATGTTCTGCAGGTGGATGCAGACTCTCAGAAACACTGTGTCAACGCAAACATCAGCTGCTGGAGCCCACCTTTGTCCTCCAGACGGGAATGTGTTGAAATGACATCAAATACTTTATTCATTATTATACTTCAACAAGTTCCTCCATGCTGCCATCTGTTTATTAGACCATAGAGAGCGTTGAACTCTCTGCGTCACATTGAATTCTCCTTTTCATCTTCACACACACAGAATCAGTTTGAGATGTTTCCTGATCGTTGACTTACTGTATTTGAGATGTATTTGTTTGCACAATAAATCAAAGCATCCGAAACAACAACAACAACAAAAGACAAGAAGCAAGTTGTGCAGGTGAGATAAAAAAAGAAAAAGATCTCACCTCAATAAACATTATCAGCAAATACAGAAGTCATACAAGCTACTAAACTAAACAGAAAAGACAATATGAGATTTATAAGGAAACATAAAGTTGGCGATATTAGACACTAGAGACGACATAAAGTGTAAACACATCAGGTGGTGTCTTCTGTCACATTTAAAGAAGGTCTTCTGTTCTTCTTGAGAGCTGTGGTCAGAGACACATTTCAGTGAACAGAGAGCAGATGGAGCCACGTTTCATGGAGTAACTTCATGTGTGTGTGTGTGTGTGTGTGTGTGTGTGTGTGTGTGTGTGTGTGTGTGTGTGTGTGTGTGTGTGTGTGTGTGTGTGTGTGTGTGTGTGTGTGTGTGTGTGTGTGTGTGTGTGTGTGTGTGTGTGTGTGTCGTGTTCTAAATCTGTCTTCATGAAACACTTGGTTGTGTTTCTATGAAGGGAAGACGTCGGCTGATGCTTCTTGTTGTCTCTCAGGTTGGATCGCTATCCTGGGTTCACTGTGGCTTCTGGTTCTGGCCGACGTCCAGGACTTCGAGATCATCCTGCATCGGGTGGAGTGGGCCACGTTACTCTTCTTCGCTGGCCTCTTCGTCCTGATGGAGGTATTTAACTCGCAGCCCGTGTTTATGGCATCAATGGAATCATGTTTTCTTAAGAGATTTACACATGAAGCGGAAACTGAAACCAAACAATGAATTCTGCAGCGCCTCCATTTATTTAATGTTAATGAAGTCGAGTTGTTCCAGGCTGGATATCTTCCTGCATATTTATTCATATTCCTACAAACCAACTTCTGTCCAAACTACACTGTAGCTGAGTTTAATTGATCCAAAACTTAAACATATTTCTGTTTTTGGCGATATTTCAAAAGTTTGCTTGAAGTTAACTTGACAATTGAATAGAAACACGAGAAATCAGCAGGAGAGCTAGTTAACGTTAGCTGTTAGCAGGGGGAGAGCTAGTTAACGTTAGCTGTTATCAGGAGGAGAGCTAGTTAACGTTAGCTGTTAGCAGGGGGAGAGCTAGTTAACGTTAGCTGTTAGCAGGAGGAGAGCTAGTTAACGTTAGCTGTTAGCAGGAGGAGAGCTAGTTAACGTTAGCTGTTAGCAGGAGGAAAGCTCGTTAACGTTAGCAAGAGGAGAGCTAGTTAACGTTAGCTGTTGGCAGGAGGAGAGCTAGTTAATGTTAGCTGTTAGCAAGAGGAGAGCTAGTTAACGTTAGCTGTTAGCAGGGGGAGAGCTAGTTAACGTTAGCTGTTAGCAGGAGGAGAGCTAGTTAACGTTAGCTGTTAGCAGGAGGAGAGCTCGTTAACGTTAGCTGTTAGCAGGAGGAGAGCTAGTTAACGTTAGCTGTAGCTGTTAGCAGGAGGAGAGCTAGTTAACGTTAGCTGTTGGCAGGAGGAGAGCTAGTTAACTTTAGCTGTTAGCAAGAGGAGAGCTAGTTAACGTTAGCTGTTAGCAGGAGGAGAGCTAGTTAACGTTAGCTGTTAGCAAGGGGAGAGCTAGTTAACATCAGCTGTTAGCGGAACAGTCCTGATTGGCTAAATAACGGCGTTAACGTAATGTAATATTGTAAACTGTAGTCAGCATCAATATGAAATGGACGTTGGAGAGAGAGTCATGAGTCATGACCCGTTTGAAAGAGTCAGAGTCAGTATCGGAAAAGAACAACATGATATCTGAACATCTGGAATGATGAAGTGATCCAGAAGCTGTGCTGTCCTCTGAAAAGCATCTTTACAAGACAGTAAAGGAACCGGGATGCTCGTACTGACGTACACAGTGAGAGGAATCAGTGGGCTGAAGAGTGAAGGATCTATTTCTTTCAGTGACAGGATGGTTTGACTCTGAAAGCATTGGACACAGTGAGCAGGAACAAACCCCAGTGTGTACATCTCGGTGTCAATACCCACAACATGGTGAGGAAGGCCAGCAGCGTGCTGGGGTGTCCACTGGATACTGTGGAGGTGGTGGGAGACAGGAGGATGATGGCGATGAGGATGATCTCTCATGCCTCCCACCCCATGCAGGACACTCTGGCAGCTCTGCACAGCTCCTTCAGTCACCGGCTGATTCACCCCGGTGTCTGAGGGAGAGGTACCGCAAGTCCTTCCTCCCCGCTGCCGTCAGGCTGCACAACAAACTGCTCTCAGTGGACCACGAACACACTGAACACTTTAACACTTTAATTCATTCACCGGGTGCAATATCTAATCCGTGCAATATCCAATACGTTTCAGTATTTACCTGATCCGTCTATATATTCTGTATATACACACTGGTATATTTAATACTCTTCTTTACTGTCTTATTTTATTACTGTTTTACTGTTTAGTTTATTATATTACTTGATTTTTATCTTGTATTACTTGTGAGCAATGCTGCTGTAATTTCCCTACTGAGGGACTAATAAAGGATAATCTTATCTTATCTTATCTAACTAGAAGAGATCTGTCTCTGTCGGCTGAATAAAAAGCCAATTGCTTTCCTTCTCTTGCTTTCATCTCACCTATACCTTGTTCTCCTCATCTTTTTATGTTTCTTCCTCATATTAATCTCCTCTTCATCTTCCAGGCGTTAGCTCAGCTGCAGCTCATCGACTACATTGGAGAACAGACGGCGCTGCTTATAAAAGTGAGTGTTTTTCCTCCAACCGTCTCTCGGGGCTCCGCACAGCTGGTGTAATTGATAATTGGGCACAGGTGATGTGATATTGTTTTTCATGCATATTGATCCTTTTGGTTCTGCGCGGTTTGATTTCTTTGTTTGCATCTGATTCCCGTCGGCGGGCGGAGGAGTCGGAGGTGATCTCTGCTTCATGCATCAGTAATAGAAACGTCAGCTCGTGTTTAGACGGCGAGCTTCTAGAAGGCGAATAATCACACGTGACAGGCGCGCGCTGTTCACCCGCTCAGCCTCCACAAACGACGCACTGCATGCTGGGTAGAAGTGCACGGCCTTTCTATCCTGATACAAAAGAGGACAGATCGATCCCTCCATCTTGAAGGAAGTCACGATTCCTAAAATGCATCTCGAGGATGGAGGACATTTACCGGAGGAGCTAGGAGAGAGGAGAGAGGAAGCACCGGTGTTTCCTTTGAGGAAATCACATGTAAACAAATAGAAGAGTGACACACAGCTGGACTGACTTCACCAGACTCTGTTCACCTGATTCTAATGTTTTTACATTATTATTCATCCAGTTCAACATGACGTTTGAAGAGAAAACATTATTATATCATTCAGAACATTCAGCTCATATGAAGTGTGGTTCATGTTGTCATTTAGAAAGACAGGACTGTGTTTGTGTCAATATCATATGAAATATCTCACTTTATTTGTACAGTACTTTTCACACAATAATATATAAGAAGTCTTTATCACATATGGCCTGTGTGTGTGTGTGTGTGTGTGTGTGTTAAATAAATGAATGTGTGACATCCGATCGTCACATGATGCCACATGTGAAATTGAATTAGTAGTAAATATGTATTTGTCATGAGCACCGTTATGTTCCTCTGACAGAGATCATAAAACACAGAGTTGTGACTAAACGATGAACAGCTGATCAGCTGTGACACACACGTGTCGGTCTGAGGAGTCTCCTTTGTTAAATGCTGGCCTCCTCTCTCCTCTCGTCTCCTTCCGCTCGCATGGGGCGGGACGACAAGACGCGAGGCGAGGAAAGGACTCGAGGAGGCAAATGTGATGGGTTGCGTGGTTATGTGTGTGTGATATGACAGTAATAACTTCTTCTGTTTGATTGTCCCTCTCAGGCGGTGCCAGAGGACCAGCGCTTGGCTATAGCCATCATCCTGGTGATGTGGGTCTCGGCTCTGGCTTCTTCTCTCATTGACAACATTCCCTTCACCGCCACCATGGTGAGAGGCTGCAGCTCATCAAGTCCTCAATGGTCCGTGACGTTACACAGTAGTGTGACGGACCTGATGCATGTGGTTCCAGCACACGTTGTCACACCTCATCATTACTGGCTGCGTTAACGCCAACTGTTCTGATGTCTTTAGAAGGTAGACTCATTTTCTCATCGACAACCAGAGGAGTCGCCCCCTGGTGGACACTAGAGAGAATGCAGCTTTAACACGTGAAGCTTTGAAGAACTTTTTATAACCAGAGTTCTGTTCCTTCGTGGTGGGGTCCGATCATCAGCAGCTGTATGTTGCATGTAAAAGCCATCACACATGATAGACTGAGCCGCCCTGTGTTCATGTGTATGTATCGGAGGCTACTTACTTGTTTCAGACACCAAACTAAAGTGAAATATATAAAAGAATACGTATGTTTTTAGAGAAGCTTTGCCTCTGAGACAGATTTTCTGCCGGACACTAACATCTGTGTATATTCTGAATCATTTCTGAATCATTTCTGATCCATCTCTGTTCTTGCAGATTCCAGTTCTCATCAACCTGAGTCAGGACGCGGATGTGAACCTGCCAGTGAAACCTCTCATCTATGCCTTGGCCATGGGAGCCTGTCTCGGGGGTGAGATGTCCGTCTTCATGAAAAATTGGATGATTGTTTTGGCATTTTATGTCTTTCTGTGATAGTGAAGAGAGACAGGACAGACTGAGAGCACCGACGTGCAGCCAGGATTAGCAGCATGTGGTGGTGTGCTGCAGGCCTCAGCCAGTGTGAACAATCTCAGCCCAGCAGCTCGGAGATAGTCACCAAATCAATCTATTGGTTTCGTGTACACGCCATTTGTCTCGGGAATAAAAATAATGGCAAATGAAAGTAAATTTGAATTATTTTTCGGGTTCAACACACAAATGAAATGCATCCACGTGACTAAGAAAGACTCAGAGCCAGTGATGCGCTTTATGATGTCCAGAAAGACGTGTTGAACATGAGGCGAGATTCATGGGACCAAGCCGGACTTTCAAAACCATGTTGTGGTTCTCTGCTGGTGGTTTTGATGCATGAATCTACCTGTTGGTGGTTTTGATGCATGAATCTACCTGCTGGTGGTTTTGATGCATGAATCTACCTGCTGGTGGTTTTGATAGAGGTGAAGAGGGTCTCTCTTCCCGGTGCAGCTCTGACGGGCTGTGAGAATGGTTTCCAGCCTTCACTATTCACCATCATTAAACTTTAAAAAGACACTTTAGGGCAAGTGGCAAATACGTTTTGTAAGATTCCCTGTTGAGGATCTCAGGGTGTCTCGAGGGTTAATGGGGGTCGACTGGAGACTGAAAACAACACACAACAGAAGGCCCTCACTGTCTGAAAGGTGTTGGTCTTCATGGATGGCCTCTGCCTGAAGGAGGATCATATGATCCAGGTGACAGCCACACTCTAAGCAGCTTAGCAGCGTCGTTCAGGCTCCACTGGTCCCCGGCGGCCGGCCCTTCAGCACCTCGCTGCTCTGTTTAGGAGAGAAGGACACAAAGAGCGAGACGGTCAGAGAGCTTCTTTGTGTTCTTCTGTTTTAATCAACTGCTCAGCTTCGGGTTCCGTATCGATCGGCAGCTCGATGCCGGCCGCCGCACGGCTCCGTCCTCCACCGCTGACGCCTCTTTGAGATGTGAGCGGTATCGAGCGGAGGGACGGACACGCAGCCTGACTGTCCAACACTGAGTGATCAGAAAGAGGAAAAGTCTCTATGGATTTACTGACCGATGATTATTACTATTGTTACAGCACTGCGCGCATGTTGGATATGTGATTGTGTTTTATTCAAGGATCATTCATTGTTATTTCAGTTGCTCACCATTAACTCTCTGAAGATAAGTTTGTTCACTCGTGTCTCCACGTGAATGGAGAAAAGTAACATTTAACAGAAGTTAAACTACATGAAAACATCTGTTTACAAACTCTCACACATCTGGTTCAGAATATTCTCAAACACATGAACATTCAAAGACACTTGGGTTGACTCTCCTGCACGAGCCTGAGACCGTTTCAGCTTTTGGTGAATTCAAGGTGACAGGCTGAGTAGCTGATGCAGAAATTATCATTTTAAAGGAACCTCTTAACCTCTAAAGGGGGCGAGGGGTGTTAAGAGGTTCAGGTTAAGAGGTTCAGGCGACAGAGTACACACCTGTAGTACAATTCACTTCTGAGAAACCAATCAAATGATATTTTTATTCCCGAGTTAAACTCACGTTGTTTTCCCGTCTCTTCAGGAAACGGCACGTTGATCGGAGCATCGGCCAACGTTGTGTGTGCAGGAATCGCTGAACAGCACGGCTACGGATTCTCCTTCATGGAGTTCTTCAGGTGAGCTCTCTCCTCCTCGAAGATGAAGATGTTCTGTCAAATAGATGACATAACAGTAAGAACAGCACAAGCACATTTGTGCTTTTTCGTCCTTCTTCATTTGGTTGGATTGGCAGCGACATGTCGACAATCAAGTTCCGTTTTCTAGCAACGATTCTTCTTAATCGCTGCTACTGCGATCCTTTCCTCCCTGCTTGAGTTTGCGGAATGACTTCCGTGCCCAAGCGGTTAAACCCCTTGCATCTGCGAGTGGGTCTGGAGGAGCTACCGCCTCATCCGCTCTGGTCAGCTCCACCCCAATGGAGTATACACCGTCGAATGGGACGCCCCCTGGTGGACACTAAAGAGAATGCAGCTTTAACACGTGAAGCTTTGAAGAACTTTAAAGAACCGGAGGTTGTCTCCTGAGTATGACTTGATGAAAAGTCTGTGGAATAGAAAGGATTCATCGTCTGGGGACCATGAATCACTATATGTTAAATACGCTGGTGATGAACATTAACATCTGTTGTTTCCTTTCTTCTCACAGGTTAGGGTTCCCCATGATGATCATGACGTGTGTGATCAGCATGTGCTACCTGCTGCTCACCCACATCGGCCTCGGATGGAACATGTGATCCAAAGGAACATTCAGCTCGCTGTAAATGTGATCACGGGCACTAAGTGAAGCTCAGCTGCCTTGTGTTTCTTGGGAAAAACGTCTTTGACTAAAATGCAAAAAAGAGCAGCAGGGACCAGAACCACCGGAGCTCTGACCACAACTTTGAATCCAACATCCAACAATACAAAGTCACAAACTCAAAGAGCTGATCCAACGGAAGTCTCCTGGAAAAAGTGGTCCCAGTCCGTAATGCTGCTCATGGTGCTACTGGACCCTCTACTGGTACCTCTACTGGACCCTCTACTGGTGCCTCGACTGGACCCTCTAGTGGACCCTCTACTGGACCCTCTACTGGTGCCTCTACTGGACCCTCTACTGGACCCTCTACTGGTGCCTCTACTTGACCCTCGACTGGACCCTCGACTGGACCCTCTACTGGAGCCTCTACTGGTGCCTCTACTTGACCCTCGACTGGACCCTCTACTGGTGCCTCTAGTGGACCCTCGACTGGACCCTCTACTGGACCCTCTACTGGTGCCTCTACTTGACCCTCGACTGGACCCTCGACTGGTGCCTCTAGTGGACCCTCTACTGGACCATCTACTGGTGCCTCTACTGGTGGTAATCCAGTTAACCCCTCTGGTGCCAGACCACTCATTCTGTTTACGGACGTTTTCCTAATTAATTGTATTTCTCTGATTTGGACACTGATCACTCACGATGACATTTTAAAGGAACCATAATATCCAGTGAAAGGGATTTTATTTTGAAAGGTTAATGTGTGAATGAACAGCGTCAATCAAAGGTTTAGTGGAGTGATTAAGTCAAACAGATGTAGACTGTTATACACATGTTCTATATTATCTATTGTACTGTGTACACAACGATGAGATGTAAACTCATTTACAGTAGAAACATGCTGTTACATCGAGTGGATGGACATCATACAGGGCACCGACCTGAGCGCCATTTATGTTTCATGTTTGAGATCAACGTGAACAATAAAGGTTGTGATGTTTCTGCTGTTCATTTGGCTCAGTTTCACTTTATTCTACATATAGATATATCTATAGTTTATATATCTATGTAAACAAAGGAAGTGTCATGCTGAACACCATCCACAACAAGCTCTTGTTAACGGCCTTATTCATGATTCATTGATATAACTGCATGTACAGTATTTGAACACTTGAATAAACAACAATCAAATGCAGAGACCGTTATTTACCAATATGTTAGGAGAAGTTACAGTAACACCGTCTTACATTTACAACCGGCCCTTTGAGGGCGACCGTGATGCTGATGTGGCCCAGAGTGAAAATGAGTTTGAGACCCCTGCTCTAGACGGAGGAGATAAACGTGACAAACTGTTACCAGGCATATTGAAATGACTGAAATCCCCAATGTAATGAATAGCACATATAACATAATGTAACAACGGCACGTAACATCGCCACGTAACAACCTCACGTAACAACCTCACGTAACAACGTCACAACGTCACAACGGCACGTAACATCGCCACGTAACAACCTCACGTAACAACCTCACGTAACAACGTCACAACGTAACAACCTCACGTAACAACGTCACGTAACAACCTCACGTAACAACCTCACGTAACAACCTCACGTAACAACCTCACGTAACAACCTCACGTAACAACGCCACGTAACAACCTCACGTAACAACCTCACGTAACAACCTCACGTAACAACCTCACGTAACAACCTCACGTAACAACCTCACGTAACAACGTCACGTAACATGCCACGTAACAACCTCACGTAACAACCTCACGTAACAACCTCACAACGTCACGTAACAACGCCACGTAACAACGCCACGTAACAACGCCACGTAACAACGCCACGTAACGTAACATCGTCACGTAACATCGCCACGTAACAACGTCACGTAACAACGTCACGTAACAACGTCACGTAACAACGTCACGTAACAACGCCACGTAACAACCTCACGTAACAACGCCACGTAACAACGCCACGTAACAACGCCACGTAACAACCTCACGTAACATGCCACGTAACAACGTCACGTAACATCGCCACGTAACAACCTCACGTAACAACCTCACGTAACAACCTCACGTAACAACCTCACGTAACAACGTCACGTAACAACCCCACGTAACAACGTCACGTAACAACGTCACGTAACAACGTCACGTAACAACGTCACGTAACAACGTCACGTAACAACGTCACGTAACAACGTCACGTAACAACGTCACGTAACAACGTCACGTAACAACGTCACGTAACAACGCCACGTAACAACGCCACGTAACAACCTCACGTAACAACCTCACGTAACATGCCACGTAACAACGCCACGCAACAACCTCACGTAACAACGCCACGGGAGTTCACAGGTAGGACCCAAACGCAAGACCACAGGAGACAGAAGTGAATATTAACAGGCTTTATTTAGACTGTGCGTGCAGGTGTGGAGCCCGTGGTCCGACACCCGAGCGGCAGATCGACGGTGTGAGTCCCGTGGCTCGACACCGGAGGGCTGGCAGCTTGACGGCGAGTGTAGTCCGTTTAACACACGGCGGGTAGAGCGGCGGAGTGTAATCCGTAGACCACAACGAGGGCAGAGGATGCCACGGGGGTTCAGCGGGTGAAAGACGGTACGACCTGACAACCGCAGACTGCAGGACCAGAGCTTATATAGTGACAGGAGACTCATTAGTGGGCCCTGAGTCTGGTGTGTCAGGCTGCAGGCGGTGATCGGCTGGAGTGTCCTCAGCTGTGCACAATCAAGGGTGCGGCCATGGGAGGTGTCTGGAGGCAGAGGATAAACAGAGCACATGGCACACAATAACAAACAGGGGAATGACAGAACACATGAGGAGAGGAGATCAGGGGAAACACACACCGGGTCAGACAGGGATCCTGGATCCTGACAGTAACACCCTCACATAACAACGTCACGTAACCGTCACGTAACAACGTCACATAACAACGTCACGTAACCGTCACGTAACAACGTCACATAACCGTCACGTAACAACGTCACATAACAACGTCACGTAACCGTCACGTAACAACGTCACATAACAACGTCACGTAACCGTCACGTAACAACGCCACATAACAACGTCACGTAACAACCTCACGTAACAACCTCACGTAACAACGCCACTTTTAAAAAAGAAAATTAGCCTTTTTAAATGGAATAACTCATTTTGTTTTAAATGTTAAAAAAACATCTACGACACAAAATCACTTCCTCCTTCATTTATTCAGAGGTCGATTGAACTTTATTGTTTATTTCATTAGTTTTGGAAAATGTTAAATTAGGACAGAAATAAAATGACTTTTCTTCAGTGAATCAAGACGTATTCAGTATTTATACCACAGTGTAAAAGCAATACGATCAGTACAACTGCTATGAAATGTACTTCAAGTCGTGAAGGGAGAAGTACTTATTAAGCAGAATATTGCTGGTCATTCAGACTATTAAACATATGATTATATCAGCCTCATCATGCTGGTAGATATGGAATATACATACATTTTCAACTACTTTGATAAACGATTGAGTTTTTTTTATAAAGAAGAAATAGTGAAAAATAAACTTTTTTACACCATTTAAAAACGTATTAATTTAATATTTATTTCATATTAATACCTCTGGTACTGAATCTCTTTCATTATATATTGCACATATTTATTTATTGTTTTTCTTCAGATTTTATTGTAATTTCCTTCTGGTCTTTCATTAAATAAGTTTCTTTATTTATTTTCCAATATTTGATTTTTTTAAATTATATTTTTCTATGACTGTTTATATTCAGCATCAAAGCATCTTTTCTCAGTGAAAGCTTCTTTCCTGTTGGTATTTATATGAAATACCTGAAATAAGTTACTCCTACATACTTGTCTGCTTCCTGTGAGCTCGTGTAAACTCCGCGTGGCACTCGGAGACACACACAAAAAAAGAAAAGAAAGAAACCCCCCCCCCCCCACGGGGTCGGATTTCTAGAGAACGAATACAAGGCATGCGCATGCGCTGATCTCCACACACGAACACCGGCGCGCGACCAGCGGAAGAGGCCCATCCGGATAGTTTACAGATCGTCCGCTGAGCTAAAAGGGGGGGGAGTTTAAATTATGACTCCCGGCTGGTCTCAGCATCCTGAGAGAGAGAGAGCGAGAGAGAGAGAGAGCGAGAGAGAGAGAGAGAGAGAGAGAGACGGGAAGAGGAAAAAAGAGGCGAAGAACAAGCAAAAAAAGTGTTTTCCTCCGAAGCGAAGAAGAAGAAGGAGAAGAAGAAGAAGACATGGAGGACTCGGCCGCTCGGTGACACAATGATAACTTAGCTACTTTGTGTGTTTTGAGAGAGAAACAAACTGTGGGGAAGGCTTTAGTGGGGGGGGGGGGGGGGGGGGGGGCAAATGGCGCGCGACACAGAGGACCCCACCAAAGAAAGAAAGAAGAAGAAGAAGAAACCCAAAGAGACCAAGACCAGGACCAGGACCAGGACCGTGCACTCCAACGCGCTGCACGAGGAGAACCCGAACCGGCACTACGCCAACAACCGGATCAAGACCACCAAGTACACGGTGCTGTCCTTCCTGCCCAAGAACCTCTTCGAGCAGTTCCACCGGTTCGCCAACGTGTACTTCGTCTTCATCGCGTTGCTCAACTTCGTTCCGGTGGTCAACGCGTTCCAGCCCGAGCTCGCGCTGGCTCCGGTGGTCTTCATCCTGTCCGTCACCGCCATCAAAGACCTGTGGGAGGACTACCGGAGACACCGGTCCGACACCGAGATCAACCACATGGACTGTCTGGTCTACAGCAGGTAGGCTGGGGACAGATGGTGCCTTTAGTTTGTTTTGGTCCAGAGTTTCATTAAAGATTAAAGAAGAACAAAAAACTATAGAATAACTTGTATCAAGTGTAACAGAAATAATAGAGTGGAAGATAGTTTTATTTTGGTAGTTTACAAGATGTATAAGTGTGTTTTACTCTTGTGTTGAATCTTTGTTGGTATATAAACTGGACACAAACACCAGAAGGAAGGAGACTTTTATTTTGGTAGTTTCTAAGCAGTGTAGCTCAAATCGTAGAAAATCTCTGTTCTGAAGATCGATTCATCGGTTTAGTCATTTTTCATATTAAACTAATCACCAACTAGTTTAATAATCGATTGAGTTACTTTGTAAAGACAAAAGAGTCAAAAAAGTTTTCTCTCATCTGTGACAGTCAACTAAATATCTTTGAATTTTGGACAAAAGGAGACATTTGAGTGAGAAACACGGATCAACTTTTTACATCATTTTTTATACCGAACAATAAACAACCAATCTAATCCTGACCTGAGACTATATCGTCTCAAGATAAGAGATAACACAGATATCACTTAATTATTGATCACAGCGTCTGAACCACAGACTGTTTATAAGAGGACGACGTCATCACCACGTCTCTCGTTGGTTTGTGATGTTTTGAAGTCTCAAGTTCTGCGTTTTGGCCGTTGCCATCTTGTTTTCTGCAACCAGTGAACAGGAAGTGACCATATGTGGACTGAGGAGGAGTGACGTAGAGACGCAGTATACGTCTCTGGTAGAGACCTGTCAATCACTGTGTTGTTAGCCCCGAAGTTAGAAGGATGCCACACCCTAAAGTGTCGTCTCTCTCTCTGAAGCTACGATGTGTGTTTTGTAGGATGTGTGTGTTTTGTACCGGGTTGTTCTCACACCAATAACAGGTCTCACTCGTTCCTTCACTCACCGCCTGATAAAAACACATATCAGATAACACAACCGTTGCACGTGGAACATAGCTGAGTTAGCTCGCTAACTAGCAGGCTAAGCTAACGTCAATGTTGGTGATGTACATTGTGGGAGACAAGAGATGTAGCTGACAGATCGGGTTTAACACTAAAATAAATGATAGCACGACAAATCGCAACTTGCAAAATTGTCTTATAAATTGACAAACATCGTGTGTAATTCATGGCACAATCCAAGTCTTTCGCCATTGACTACTGTACATATTGGGGATGTGGGGGACACCTGATGGTGCAGGACTTCATGTTTCTACAGACTACTGCAGGTGTTTTCCAATCTTCAGCATTCATTAACAGCTCTCCCATAAGTAAGTGTGCCAATGAATCTGCTGACTATCAGCATCAGCTAGGAATGAATATAATCCATCACTTCTTATCAGTGAATGATAAGAGCTGCACGCAAAGCTGGAGAACATCATATCTGAATCTACACATCTACACCCCCCAACAAACTGCAACCAGTGAACAGGAAGTGACCATATGTGGACTGAGGAGGAGTGACGTAGAGACGTCATATACGTCTCTGGTAGAGACCTGTCAATCACTGTGTAGCCCCGCCCTAAAGCATCCCCTGCTTTATGGTCTGTGTGACTCTAAATGGACCATAATGTACTAAATGAACATCATGCTGTATTGAAGAAGACTTGAAACTAGAGATTGAGACATAAACTCATGTTTACAATGTTTACTGAGGGAATAAATCAAGAGAGAAGTAGAGTCATTTTCTATAGACTTCTATACAACCAGAGGAGTCGCCCCCTGCTGGACACTAGAGAGAATGCAGCTTTAACACGTGAAGCACTGTCAGAACTTTAATGAACTGGAGGTGGGGCCTGTTCTTAGGTTAGCTGACAACCTGTGTGTGTGTGTGTGTGTGTGTGTGTGTGTGTGTGTGTGTGTGTGTGTGTGTGTGTGTGTGTGTGTGTGTGTGTGTGTGTGTGTGTGTGTGTGTGTGTGTGTGTGTGTGTGTGTGTGTGTGTGTGTGTGTGTGTGTGTGTGTGGCGCTAATGAAAAGCAGCACTGTGGCGCTGACTTCATGGCAGTCAAAAGGCTCAGTGTTTGGAGGCTCCACACTCGTAGACTGACTCAAGTTGTTCTGTTGAGGTTTGGACATAATTACATTTTCATCCGAATGGCAGAATTGTGCAGAAGCACCCGTCCTCCGTTCTCTAGCTGACAACAGCTGAGTGGACTCGTATCTTCATTCTTCTCACGGTCGATTAAACGTCTCTGGAGAACGTCTTACTTCAGGTGAACCAGATCTGAATGTCTCATCTTCACACGTGGCAAAGCAGCAGGAAGAGGAGGAGGTTGTATTTATGATAATGAGCATTCCATCTTTATCAAAAAATGTTAATATTTACAAAGTGTGACTGATGCTGGTGAACGTCTCCTCCTCTTTTATCAGTCATGATTTACCTCCCACGATCTCTCCTCAATGTACTTTACAAGGATTAGACAACAGACAACAGCTTAAAGAGACAGTCCTGCTGTTCTGTAGTGTGTGTGTGAGGTTCTCCACAGTCAGGGTTCTACTCAGGGTAGGAAATTCACATATTGTTTTGGGGGCAATTTTTGCCCCCACTGACTGAAATCCAGGGCATTTTCAAAAAACTGGGGGCATTTTTTGAAACTTGTGAAATAACATTAAACCTTTGTTCAAAATAATACATATACTTATTTAGGCTTACAATATATGAGCAATTGTCATCAAATGGCAATAATACGGCTATTATGCAGTAGTCTACAGATTCAAAGTGTTTTTTTAGATTTACACAGCTCTCCCACAGGTTTCTTCCTCTTTCCTCCCGTTAAAGGGGTTTTTGGGGAGTTGTTCCTGTTCTGATGTGAGGGTCCCGGGACAAGAGGATGTCAAACGTGTACATATTGTAAAGCCCTCTGAGGCTAATTTGTAATTTGTGATTTTGGGCAATACAAAAATAAATTGAATTGAATTGAGTTGAGTTGACCGCAGTCTCAGGTCTGATTAAGAAGCGCTCCATTTTTTCCGGGGGCATTTTCTGCCCCTCTCCTAGTGATATTAGGGGCAACATGATATTTCTTAGGGGCAGTTTTTCCCTCGTGTATTTCCGACGCTGGTTCTCCTGCAGTACATGAGTTGATAGAACAGACAGGAGAACCAGCACGGGAGCAAAGTGATGTTCTGCTGTGGACGTATGTTCACTCCTCACAGAATGTCTCTCAGTTGAAGTGAAGCTGTATTCAGAATGTCTTCAGCTCTTCAGCTTGCTGTCACACAGACCTTTCTGAGGGAATGAAGCTGTTATCTATGATCTACAAACACACCAGACTCATTCACTCACACTGATTCTACCTCTCAGGACAGGAGCTGCTGCTCTGCTGCTGAGCTTGTGTTGAGTGAACATACGTCCACAGCAGAACATCACTTTGCTCCCGTGCTGGTTCTGCTGTCTGTTCTATCAACTCATCTCCTGCAGTAGAACCCTGACTGTGGAGGAGAACCTCACACACACACACACTGCAGAACACAGTGCTGTCTCGTTGAGCTGTTGTCTGTCTGAGCTGTTTGTTCTTCATAACTGGATCAGTGGTCGGTGACTCTGCTCTGGTTGTTTGAAGTCTTGTTGACGTTGAAGGACTTCAGGATGATTTCTCTTCCTCACACTGTGCTCAGAGAGAAAGCTGTGGATGAAGTTCTCCTCAGGACAGTTTGTGTGACTGTAACAGACGAGAGGACTCTGGTGTGTTCTGGTGGAATACACACTTTAATAATGTGAGCAGTGAGAGATATCAGAACCACGAGCTCGTTAGATTCACAGATGAAAGGTAAAGAGATGTTTGTTCAGTGTTTGAGTTATTGATGTACCAGACATGCAATTAGTGCTGTCTCCTCAGTGACCTGTCCTCCTCTGGTCCATCGCTCACTGGGTCTGGACTCTGCAGAGACGGACTGAGCAGCAGACCGTGTTCTGAACGTGACACCGGGAAACAAACAGGAAGTCTGGTCTACTGACGAGTCACCTGATTAGATCAGGATGACTGAGATGTATGTTTAGTGTTTCATTGAACCGCTCACACCGCTTTGTCCTCCAGAGAACCATCAATAACTCACGCTGTTTACATTCTGACACGTCAGACGTTCAGAGACACAGTTAGAGGAATGTCTTCGTACAGAGACGGGAGAGTGTGTGTGTGGGGGGGGGTGTTATGAATAAACAACATTATGAGTGTTTTTCCTCTCACTTCCTGACGGATGTTGGAGCTCCGGCTGTTTTATTTATCAGGAATGTGATGAGGTGTGGTCTGATCCGCTCTTTAGATCACTTTACAGGACGACTCCACTGATTCATATAGTGAGCGGCCGAGTCGGTCGGCCGGTCGGTCGGTCGGTCGAGTCGGTCGAGTCGGTCGGTCGGTCGGTCGGTCGGTCGGTCGGGTCGGTCGGTCGGTCGGTCGGTCGGTCGGTCGAGTCGGTCGAGTCGGTCGGTCGAGTCGGTCGGTCGTTCGGTCGGTCGGTCGGTCGGTCGGTCGAGTCGGTCGGTCGAGTCGGTCGGTCGGTCGGTCGGTCGGTCGAGTCGGTCGAGTCGGTCGGTCGAGTCGGTCGGTCGTTCGAGTCGGTCGGTCGGTCGGGTCGGTCGGTCGGTCGGTCGGTCGTTCGGTCGGTCGGTCGAGTCGGTCGGTCGGTCGGTCGGTCGGTCGAGTCGGTCGGTCGGTCGGTCGGTCGGTCGTTCGGTCGGTCGGTCGGTTGAGTCGGTCGGTTGAGTCGGTCGGTCGGGTCGGTCGGTCCGGTCGGTCGGTCGGTCGGTCGGTCGAGTCGGTCGGTCGGTCGGTCGGTCGGTCGGTCGGTCGGTTGAGTCGGTCGAGTCGGTCGGTCGAGTCGGTCGGTCCGGTCGGTCGGTCGGTCGGTCGTTCGGTCGGTCGGTCGGTCGGTCGAGTCGGTCGAGTCGGTCGGTCGTTCGGTCGGTCGGTCGGTCGGTCGAGTCGGTCGGTCGAGTCGGTCGGTCGGTCGGTCGGTCGGTCGGTCGGTTGAGTCGGTCGAGTCGGTCGGTCGGGTCGGTCGGTCGGTCGGTCCGGTCGGTCGGTCGGTCGAGTCGGTCGGTCGGTCGAGTCGGTCGGTCGAGTCGGTCGGTCGGTCGGTCGGGTCGGTCGGTCGGTCGGTCGGTCGGTCGGTCGGTCGGTCGGTCGGTCGAGTCGACGTGGACTGAGTAGATGAAGAGATTTACTTGAAGCAGAGTTTGTCTCGCTCCATATCTCTACATCGGGGAGGGTAGAGCGTTATGTTCCTGCTAAACTATGTTTTTGTATTTTGTACATTTAGAGGATTTAATGAGTTGATGGCATCAACAATATTTTCTTTTCCGTACAGATTTATGGATGTCGAGCTGACATTTCTGTTGATAGAAGCACAAGTTATGAACAACATGAACTCCACGTTTTAACCCTCTGAACTCAAAGCAGCTTTCAGGGAGTTTCTCTCTGTCTGTGGTCTAAAGTCCTTCACCGCTATAGAAGCAGAACCATCATGACTAAGCAGAGAGAACTAGAACATGTCTTCAAAACACAGTTATGATGACATCAATCATTACAAAGAAGAAACACAAGTTCTGTTTATTTGATCATTTATTTTACAAAAATTGCCAAACAATGAAATCTATGAATCCAAGTTTTACTAATGTTAGAAAACGAATAGAGGCTCTGTGTGTTAAATATCAATAAAATGTTTTGGGGGCGACCGTGGCGCACTGGGTTAAGAGGGTCGTCTGGGAACCAGAAGGTCAACGGTTCGATCCCCGACTGGGACGTGTCACGTGTCGAAGTGTACCTGAGCGACACACTGAACCCCTGACTGCTCCCTGTGCACAGGGATGGGTCAGAGACACATTTCCCCATTATAAGCGATGTGGTTTTGGTGATTGTTTCAGTGAAACATGCTCTTCAGGTTGTTTTTGGGTTCAGATGGTTCACGCTGCCTCTCGTTCTTCCGGCAGAGCGGAGAGACGCTACGTGGAGAAGTTCTGGAAGGAGGTGACGGTGGGAGACTTCATCCGGCTTCGGTGTAACGAGATCCTCCCCGCCGACGTCCTGCTGCTGAGCTCCAGTGACCCCGACCGTCTGTGCCACATCGAGACCGCCACGCTGGACGGAGAGACCAACCTGAAGCAGAGGCAGGTGGTCCGCAGCTTCTTTGACCTGGTGAGGCTCAACGATTACAAACTGCTGACATCAGCATTTAGTGGCAAACACTGACACATACGGGCTGTAGAGTCTCAGTGTAGTCCTGATCCTCTATGAACCAGTCTCAGTGTAGTCCTGATCCTCTATGAACCAGTCTCAGTGTAGTCCTGAGCCTCTATGAACCAGTCTCAGTGTAGTCCTGATCCTCTATGAACCAGTCTCAGTGTAGTCCTGATCCTCTATGAACCAGTCTCAGTGTAGTCCTGATCCTCTATGAACCAGTCAGTGTAGTCCTGATCCTCTACAGACCTCCATCAGTACAGAGACCATCAGAGAGAAGATGGTCTGTTTCTATAGAGTTGTTCTTGATGCTCGTCATCGGAGCCACCGGGTCGGATTCTGGTGAAACCAGATGAACTCATGCAGGTTCACCAGAACCTCCTTCAGCTCAGACTCCAGCAGAGACCGGTCCACCGTGGACAGACCCAGATCCTCCAACAGAGACCGGTCCACCGTGGACAGACCCAGATCCTCCAACAGAGACCGGTCCACCGTGGACAGACCCAGATCCTCCAGCAGAGACCGGTCCACCGTGGACAGACCCAGATCCACCAACAGAGACCGGTCCACCGTGGACAGACCCAGATCCTCCAGCAGAGACCGGTCCACCGTGGACAGACCCAGATCCACCAACAGAGACCGGTCCACCGTGGACAGACCCAGATCCTCCAGCAGAGACCGGTCCACCGTGGACAGACCCAGATCCACCAACAGAGACCGGTCCACCGTGGACAGACCCAGATCCACCAGCAGAGACCGGTCCACCGTGGACAGACCCAGATCCTCCAGCAGAGACCGGTCCACCGTGGACAGACCCAGATCCTCCAGCAGAGACCGGTCCACCGTGGACAGACCCAGATCCTCCAGCAGAGACCGGTCCACCGTGGACAGACCCAGATCCTCCAGCAGAGACCGGTCCACCGTGGACAGACCCAGATCCACCAGCAGAGACCGGTCCACCGTGGACAGACCCAGATCCTCCAGCAGAGACCGGTCCACCGTGGACAGACCCAGATCCTCCAACAGAGACCGGTCCACCGTGGACAGACCCAGATCCTCCAGCAGAGACCGGTCCACCGTGGACAGACCCAGATCCTCCAGCAGAGACCGGTCCACCGTGGACAGACCCAGATCCTCCAGCAGAGACCGGTCCACCGTGGACAGACTCAGATCCAGAGCTCCGAAGGGAGGAGGAGAGCTCAACTCTCGGCAGCAGCAGCAGCGTCTCCTCCTCCTCCTCCTCCTCCTCCTCCTCCTCCAGGAGCAGAGCTTCTCCTCTCTGCTGGAGACCCAGGACGTATTGCTGGACCCGCTGGAGGGAAGGGAGGCACGGGAGAACCAGGACCAGGACTGAGAGGAGCAGACTGTCAGACCTGCTGCAGTAACATGAGAGGTGTTCTAAAGAGTCTCTGGTGCTCTTTACTTTAAAAGTTCCATTCCTGTAGCTGAGTGTGACCTTGTTGCTGATACTAAATGTTTCTCCTTCTGGAGACAATGACTCGTTACAACAAGTAGAAGGTTAATGTTGATGTCTTCAATAATAACAGTGTGTGTGTTGTGTGTCTGCAGGATTGTGATTTTGACCCGTTAAAGTACAACGGCGTCATTGAATGTGAGAAGCCCAACAACGACCTGAACAGATTCCGAGGCTACATGTGAGTACTGTCTCTTTAAACCAGCCTCATCCGTTCTCACGTCAAAGCTTTCACTTCAGCACATTTTAAAGATGTGTTGTTGTTTCCTCGTGAGCAGCTGTAGTTCATAGAGCTCTCTGACAGATGGCCAGCGAACCATTTACTGTGCTAGGTGGAACTAAGGAAGTGATGCAAGTGAGTTGCTTTATGGGAAATGTAGGATCCTGTGTTTTTGGGAGCTTGACCCATTAAAAAGTCCGGATATCTCAGCATCTGCTGCTTTGATTTCAACCTTTTTGTTCTGTCTCTTGTGAGTCAACACTTCATTGCTGGAGTAACTCGTTAGAAACTCACCTGGCATCATTTAGCACAGGTGGTGTAACGGACCGTAGTGGATCAAAGATCAGTACTGACCCCCTCACAATTTACCATTAACCATCAGAGTGTAAATAAAGTTTAACGTTAACCATCAGAGTGTAAATAAAGTTTAACGTTAACCATCAGAGTGTAAATAAAGTTTAACGTTAACCATCAGAGTGTAAATAAAGTTTAACGTTAACCATCAGAGTGTAAATAAAGTTTAACGTGAACCATCAGAGTGTAAATAAAGTTTAACGTGAACCATCAGAGTGTAAATAAAGTTTAACGTTAACCATCAGAGTGTAAATAAAGTTTAACGTTAACCATCAGAGTGTAAATAAAGTTTAATGTTAACCATCAGAGTGTAAATAAAGTTTAATGTTAACCATCAGAGTGTAAATAAAGTTTAACGTTAACATCAGAGTGTAAATAAAGTTTAACGTTAACCATCAGAGTGTAAATAAAGTTTAACGTTAACCATCAGAGTGTAAATAAAGTTTAATGTTAACCATCAGAGTGTAAATAAAGTTTAATGTTAACCATCAGAGTGTAAATAAAGTTTGATCGTCAACATCAGAGTGTAAATAAAGTTTAACGTTAACCATCAGAGTGTAAATAAAGTTTCACGTTAACCATCAGAGTGTAAATAAAGTTTAACGTTAACCATCAGAGTGTAAATAAAGTTTAACGTTAACCATCAGAGTGTAAATAAAGTTTGATCGTTAACATCAGAGTGTAAATAAAGTTTAACGTTAACCATCAGAGTGTAAATAAAGTTTAACGTTAACCATCAGAGTGTAAATAAAGTGTTACTGACTCAGTAGAACTTGTGTTTCTAGTCTCTGATCTCTGATCATGTTTCATTTTAAACAACCAATCAGTGTTTAAAGCAACAGGAGGAGAGCTAGTAACGTTAGCAGCACCGCTAACGGCTAACCAACAGGAGGTTCACTTCAGTTACACTATGATGCCTTCAGGCTCTGCTCAGTGAACACGAGTACTGGCTGAAGGTTCATTATAACGTTATCATGATGTGTTCACATGTCATCTGTAAAATGTAGTTTTGGTGATGAACTGGAATAAATCCAGTAGTTTGAAGGAGACGTTTTCACGTGAATATGAAATAGATATTAGAGATGAATTATGATGTTTAACTTCCTAACACGAGCTCTAAGCACATTATTATACTTCATTAAAGATAATAATGAAGAGATTAGTTTAAATCAATAAAAATACAATATTTTATTTCCTTATCATTTGAACTATGTGTTTTTATAAAAAAACAACTATAAATTTCTAAAACAAAGTAAAAGTATAATATTTAGTATTTTTGATGATTTATTGACTTCAGAGTCATATTTACTCCTTTGTTTCTTTTGTTCTGATCTGTGATCAGTTTTATGATTCGTTGCGCTTCTCATCTCTTCAGACTCCATCGTAGCGGCAGCAGAGACGCTCTTTACAAAGACAACCTGCTGCTGAGAGGCTGCACCGTCCGCAACACGGAGGAGGCCGTGGGGATCGTCATTTACACAGGTGAGCCTAACATAACAAGTGAGCCAGAATATCAGGTGAGCCAGAATATCTGGTGAGCCAGAATATCTGGTGAGCCAGAATAACAAGTGAGCCAGAATAACAAGTGAGCCAGAATAACAAGTGAGCCAGAATAACAAGTGAGCCAGAATAACAAGTGAGCCAGAATAACAAGTGAGCCAGAATATCTGGTGAGCCAGAATAACAAGTGAGCCAGAATATCTGGTGAGCCAGAATAACAAGTGAGCCAGAATATCTGGTGAGCCAGAATAACAAGTGAGCCAGAATAACAAGTGAGCCAGAATATCAGGTGAGCCAGAATATCAAGTGAGCCAGAATATCAGGTGAGCCAGAATATCAGGTGAGCCAGAATAACAAGTGAGCCAGAATAACAAGTGAGCCAGAATATCAGGTGAGCCAGAATATCAGGTGAGCCAGAATATCAAGTGAGCCAGAATATCAGGTGAGCCAGAATATCAGGTGAGCCAGAATAACAAGTGAGCCAGAATAACAGGTGAGCCAGGATAACAAGTGAGCCAGAATATCAAGTGAGCCAGAATAACAAGTGAGCCAGAATAACAAGTGAGCCAGAATATCAGGTGAGCCAGAATATCAAGTGAGCCAGGATAACAAGTGAGCCAGAATATCAAGTGAGCCAGAATATCAGGTGAGCCAGAATAACAAGTGAGCCAGAATAACAGGTGAGCCAGGATAACAAGTGAGCCAGAATATCAAGTGAGCCAGAATATCAGGTGAGCCAGAATATCAGGTGAGCCAGAATAACAAGTGAGCCAGAATATCAGGTGAGCCAGAATATCAGGTGAGCCAGAATAACAAGTGAGCCAGAATAACAGGTGAGCCAGGATAACAAGTGAGCCAGAATAACAAGTGAGCCAGAATAACAAGTGAGCCAGAATAACAAGTGAGCCAGGATAACAAGTGAGCCAGAATACCCCCCCCCCCCCTGCCTCCACAGGTCACGAGACCAAAGCCATGCTGAACAACAACGGGCCGCGCTACAAGCGCAGCAAGCTGGAGCGTCAGATGAACGTGGACGTGTTCTGGTGCGTCATCATCCTGCTGGTCATGTGTCTGTTCACTGCCGTCGGTGAGTTAACGGCTTCATTAAAGTCTTCCAAACATCTCCTCTGAGGTGTGTTAGACCTTCTGGTGTTGGTATTCCAGGTCACGGGTTGTGGATGTTTCAGTACGGAGAGAAGAGGCCCGTGTTTGATGTCCTCGGTCCGGAGGGGATGGACTTATCTCCCGTCATGTCGGCGGTTTATCTCTTCCTCACCATGATCATCGTCTTTCAGGTGAGGAACCGGAGAGAAACAGCAAATCACAGCTGTATTTACTTCACATCTTTAGCCCCACATTTAACCTGGAAGAGCAGACAGACAGACAGACAGACAGACAGACAGACTGATATATATATATATATATATATATATATATATATATATATATATATATATATATATATATATATATATATATATATATACATACATACATACATACATACATACATACATACATACATACATACATAATTATCCTGCAGATGTGATGAAGAACTGATGAGCTCCCCCCCCCCAGGTGCTGATTCCCATCTCCCTCTTCGTGTCCATTGAGATCGTGAAGGTGTGCCAGGTGTTCTTCATCCACCACGACTCTGAGCTGTACGACGAGGAGACGGACTCTCGGCTGCAGTGCCGAGCTCTGAACATCACCGAGGATCTGGGTCAGATGCAGTACATCTTCTCCGACAAGACCGGCACGCTGACCGACAACAAGATGGTGTTCCGCCGCTGCACCGTGGCGGGGGTGGAGTACTCCCATGATGCAAATGGTGAGAGAGAGAGAGCACACACTCACACTCACTCTCTCTCTCTCACTCACTCTCTCACTCTCTCTCACTCTCTCACTCTCACTCACTCACTCACTCTCTCACTCACTTTCACTCTCTCACACACTCACTCACTCACTCTCACATTCACACTCACTCACTCACTCTCTCTCACTCTCTCACTCACTCTCACTCACTCTCGCTCACTCACTCACTCTCTCACACTCACTCACATTCACACTCACTCTCTCTCACTCACTCACTCACTCACTTTCACTCACTCACTCACTCTCACATTCACACTCACTCACTCTCACTCTCTCTCACTTACACTCACTCACACTCACTCTCACTCACTCACTTTCACTCACTCACACTCACTCTCACTCACTCTCTCACTCACTTTCACTCTCACTCTCACTCACTCACTTTCACTCACTCACACTCACTCTCACTCACTCTCTCAGTCACTTTCACTCACTCACTCTCACTCACTCACTCTCACTCACTCACTCGCGCTCACTCACTCTCTCACACTCACTCACTCTCACTCACTCACTCTCACTCACTCACTCTCTCTCACTCTCTCACTCACTTTCACTCACTCATTCTCACTCACTCACTCTCGCTCACTCACTCTCTCACACTCTCTCTCACTCACTCACTCACTCACTCTCTCACACTCACTCACATTCACACTCACTCTCTCTCACTCACTCACTCACTTTCACTCACTCACTCTCACACTCACTCACTCTCACATTCACACTCACTCACTCTCTCACTCACTCACTCACTCTCACTCACTCACTCTCACTCACTCTCTCACGCTCACTCACATTCACACTCACTCTCACTCACTCACTCACTTTCACTCACTCACTCTCTCACACTCACTCACTCTTACATTCACACTCACTCACTCTCGCTCACTCACTCTCTCACACTCACTCACTCTCACTCACTCACTCTCTCTCACTCACTTTCACTCACTCTCACTCACTCACTCTCTCACTCTCTCACTCACTTTCACTCACTCACTCTCTCACTCTCGCTCACTCACTCTCTCACACTCACTCACTCACTCACTCACTCTCTCACACTCACTCACATTCACACTCACTCTCACTCACTCACTCACTTTCACTCACTCACTCTCTCACACTCACTCACTCTCTCACACTCACTCACTCTCGCTCACTCACTCTCTCACACTCACTCACTCTCACTCACTCTCTCTCACTCACTTTCACTCACTCTCACTCACTCACTCACTCTCTCACTCTCTCACTCACTTTCACTCACTCACTCTCACTCACTCACTCACTCTCGCTCACTCACTCTCTCACACTCACTCACTCACTCACTCACTCTCTCACACTCACTCACATTCACACTCACTCTCTCTCACTCACTCACTCACTTTCACTCACTCACTCTCACACTCACTCACTCTCACATTCACACTCACTCACTCTCTCTCACTCACTCACTCTCACTCACTCACTCTCTCTCACTCACTCACTCTCACTCACTCTCACTCACTCACTCACTCTCTCACACTCACTCACATTCACACTCACTCTCACTCACTCACTCACTTTCACTCACTCACTCTCTCACACTCACTCACTCTCACATTCACACTCACTCACTTTCACTCACTCACTCTCACTCACTCACTCACTCACTCTCTCACACTCACTCACATTCACACTCACTCTCTCTCACTCTCACTCACTTTCACTCACTCACTCACTCTCTCACTCACTCACACTCACTCACTCACTCTCTCACACTCACTCACTCTCACATTCACACTCTCTCTCACTCACTCACTCTCACATTCACACTCACTCACTCTCGCTCACTCACTCTCTCACACTCTCTCACTCACTCACTCACTCACTCTCTCACACTCACTCACTCTCTCACTCTCTCACACACACTGACACACACACTCATAAAACCAGTTCCCTTCATAAGCAAAGTTTATACTCGCTATAGTGAAAATGACGTAATCACAGCCGCCGGCGTTTGTTCGTGTATATTTGAATTTCTGTTTATAAACAGAATTAATTTACACGTCTAGAGATTTTTACAAAGACGGTCAATTCGATTTTATTATCTTTAGAAGCAAGAAGTGTTAAAAATCGACATTATAGTAAAAATTTATCAGTCAATAGTGTGCAGGATATTCAACCTTAGTTTGTTTATAATATATTTAATACTTGACTTGTTTCTTTTGTATGATAACAATAATAACTGTTTATAGCACTTAAAACAGAGTTTACAAAGTGCTTTGACAGACGAAGCAGCAAAAACAAGACGGTAATAACAAGAACAGAAAGATCAGTGAGACGTCGATACGATAGAAATAAATAAAATAAATCAACTTTAGTGAAGTAATTCAGTAAAATCAACAAATAAAACAGAAAAGTGACGACATCACATACAAGCCCGTCTGTAAAGATGTGTTTTAAGAAGTGATTTAAAAGAGATAAATCAAGATAATACAGCTGTCCATGAATATGAGATATGAGTTTACTGATCTTTTTGTGCGTCTTCCAGCCAGAAGACTTGCGATGTACCAGGAGATGGACTCGGAGGAGGAGGAGTGTCCGTCTCACGGCGGCACTCTGCCCAGACGGGACAGCGTGAGCAGCCACCAGAGCCGCGTGGTGCTGCGCTCCCACAGCACCAAGTCCCACCGCAGGACGGGCAGCCGGGCCGAGGCCAAGCGGGCCAGCATCCTGTCCAAGCACACGGCCTTCAGCAGCCCGATGGTCAGCAGCGCCGACACCTGCGCCGTCCTCGTCCCGCGAGCCGTCCTCTGATTATCCGTCCTCTTGTCTGTCCCGCAGGAGAAAGACGTCACCCCCGACCCTCAGCTGCTGGACAAAGTCAACGAGTGCAGCAGTCAGATGGACTTCATGCGGTTCCACAGCCAGCCCGTCTCCCAGCTGCCCTCTGACCTCGCCGACGTCATGGACTTCTTCATCGCTCTCACCGTCTGCAACACGGTGGTGGTGTCCTCCCCCAACCAGCCGCGGCACAAGGTACTCATCTATAGTTCACCGTTCACCGTCACAGTGAACAACGTGTTTCCACTCTCTGATCTCTGATCATGTTTCATTGTAAACAACCAATCAGAGGAGAGTTAGCAGCACCGCTAACGTTACTAGCTCTCCTGATGCTCTCCAAATGTCCGCATGCTAACACATGCTAACACGCTAATTGTCATTGTACAAGACGGGGTTGCACAACAAAGCATCGTAATAATCCCGTCACGCTGCCGTTTAGAAGCCTCTGGGTTGTCGATTTAGCGTCACCATCTTGTTTTGTTGCAACCAGTGAACAGGAAGTGACCATATCTGGACTGAGGAGGAGTGACGTAGAGACGCCGTATACGTCTCTGGTAGGGACCTGTCAATCACCGTGTAGCCCCGCCCTAAAGCATCCCCTGCTTTATGGTCTGCTTGAAGCTTTGAAGAACTTTAAAGAACCAATCGGAACTCATTGTGCTGAAGTACCGCCCTCTTGTTTTAAACATGGGAGTAGCTTTTTGATCTTCTGACACACAGACTTCATTTAGTTTGACGTTATTTCCTTCCCATGAAGCGACCCTCACAGAGCCTTTGCTGTTCCAGCTGGAGCTTTTGTTGTTCTCTCTCTGGTCTCAGTCGAGTCTCCGTGTTGTGTTGGTGTGGTCGTCCTGCTCAGAGGTGATATTTCCTCTCCGGTGGGCAGACTAAGCTGCTGCGACACATTATTTATGGAGTGCTGTTTGTGTTTGGAGGTTATCTGATCAAATGGGAGGAAATGTAAATCTGCTCTGGCTTTGAGACGCTCGCCTTTCTGTTTGTGCTCTTTTGTAATTCTTCACATCTTTATGATGTTGCCCTTGTGGCTTCACTGATTGATTTATATATGTGAGTCACTGCAACACCTAACGGAGCCTTTTCATCAGGACTCGGGTCTTAAACCTCTGGAGCTGGTTCTGGTTCCTCACCAGATTAAATGTTCATGAAACACATTGGTGAAGTTCTCTTCCAGAGCTCCAGTGTTACCCAGAAGCAGCTGAACAACAACGCTGATCACAGCTGCAGAGAACACTCGGTCTCGTGACGTTGATGTCTGCTTCTCCCTCCAGGTCCGGATGAGGTTCGAGCTGAAGTCTCCGGTCAAGACCATCGAGGACTTCATCAAGCGCTTCACCCCGAGCCGGCTGACCTCGGGCTCCAACAGCAGCAGCTCCTCCAGCCTCGCCACCAACCGCTCGTCCTCCAACAAGGGCGGCTCCAGCCTGCTGTCGTCGCCCTCCGCCGAGAGCACCCTGACCAAGCTGCAGGAGGAGCAGCAGCCCCCCCCGCCCCGCTACGACGGCACGCCGCGGAGCCCGGAGGACGGCGAGCTGCGCTACGAGGCCGAGTCGCCCGACGAGGCGGCGCTGGTCTACGCCGCCCGCGCCTACAAGTGCTCGCTCGTGGGCCGCCTCCCGGACCAGGTGACCGTGGAGCTGCCGCGCCTGGGCAAGTTGAGCTTCGAGCTGCTGCACACGCTGGGCTTCGACTCCACCAGGAAGCGCATGTCTGTGGTGGTTCGACACCCTCTGACGGACCAGATCACGGTCTACACTAAAGGAGCGGACTCCGTCATCATGGACCTCATCGACCCCCCCGACACAGGTAGGAGCCGATGCTGCGTTCAAGTCCCACGGACATCGGGGATCACGTCACACCAGAGAAAACATAATGGGGTTTGCTCCAGCCACGTTAGATATTACTGACAATACCAGTTGATACCAACACGTCAACAAACCCGCAGCAGCATGTTCATGTCTCCGTCTTTGAGTCAGCATAGCGCCCACAGACGGGATAGAAGTCTGTATCTACAGTGTACTGTCATGGTGACGTCTTGAAGCCTCGAGTTCAGCGTTTTAGCCGTCGCCATGCAGTTTTCACTCTAAATGGACCATCATGTACTAAATGAACATCATGCTGTATTGAAGAAGACTTGAAACTAGAGATTGAGACATAAACTCATGTTTACAATGTTTACTGAGGGAATAAATCAAGAGAGAAGTAGAGTCATTTTCTATAGACTTCTATACAACCAGAGGAGTCGCCCCCTGGTGGCCACTAGAGAGAATGCAGCTTTAACTGCAATGCTCTCCACTGATGTAAACTTCTCGGTGACACGTTATGTCAGAAGAATTATTTTTAGATGTCACTGCTGCACAACTCTGAGCTAATCTTCATCAGAACAACACTTCCTGTGGTTCCTCTGTGGTCCATGCTGCTCCAGGTCTTCAGCGTCCTAATGGAGGAGGTGGACCAGGTCTTTAGTATTCCAGGCACACAAAGAGCCACACAGGCACTTTTTCCCCTCACTAACGCTGTGTACACAGTCACCAGACGTCTGTCCACAGCTGCTCAGCTTCACACTGCAAACCGTTGTTTCCATTATTCAACACACTGACTTTATTGACTGATAGAAACATTCACTTCTGAGGAGCTGGAAGCAGCAAATGTTTGGCTATTATTATTCTTGATTCATTATTGAACACATGTATACAGATATTAATATACTGTAACCCCCTTCATCTGAAAGTGCTTCATCTCTATGTAAACACAAGCGTCATGACCAGAAGCAGAGAGAACTACAACATGTCTTTAATAACAGTTATGATGACATCAATCATCAAAAAGAAGAAACAAGTTGAAATTCTTTGATCATTTATTTTACAAAAATTGGCAAACAATGAAATCTATGAATCCAACACGTTTCTTTCTCTGATGGAAGCGTTCGTCTCACACGATGTGTTCACGGACCGTCGTAAAGATGAAAATCCGATGATGATCACGGCCTTTACATCTTCTGGCTGATAAACAAAGTAGTTCTGGAGATTGTTTTCCAGCAGGTTTTAGGTTTAGGAACCGGTTCTCAACTGAACTGGAGTCAGATTTTGACTGGAACTGTTCTCTAATGGAACCGGTTCTACACTGGTTCTGGTCCTGTTCTTTAAAGAAGTTCTGAATGACAGTGTGATGGATTGTTCCATGAAGAGGACCCTGCTGGTCTCTTTGAGGTTCTGGTCTCAGTCCTCCACGTGTCCCGGTCCTTTAACGGACGACCCGGTCTGTCGTCACACAGACGGCTCACTATGGAGGAAAACCAGCCAATCAGAGCGCAGCATGACTCAGCGCTCCATAAAGGGTCCATTCAGGTCCAGCGTCATGACGTCACTCAGTCTGCTGCTTCGGCACACTCCATCTGTTTCTGTGATTTAACATTGAAACACATTATTCAAAGGACTCCAGCTCCAGATCTTTATTACCTCATTACCACGATGAAAGCTGCTATCATCAATGTCTGACACTAACCATGTCATGTCACGCTTTAGCGTCTCTCAGCTCATTGTTTTGGTTTTATGGATTTGCTTCATGCTTTTATCTTTACCAGAAAACGTGTCATCGTCCTGAGAACATTTCTCCGTTCTCTTTGGACGAGGACGCTTCATGAATGCAGCTCCTGTTTCCTTGGACATACTTTCAACAGAGTTTCTGTCACGAACATCCAGAACAAGAGGAGAGTTCCACCAGAGACGACCGTCAGTTTGTCTTCTGTCGTGATGGAGAGAATGACCTCAGATCACCGAGTGGTTTCTCTTCAGTGAGAGTTACTAAGTTACGCTGTCGGCCGGTGTGTCAGCAGACCGATGGAGCCGATCTGTTCTGACCCGCGGCCACAAAGATGCAGAGAGACACGAACAAGACTCGCGCAGCTTCAGAGCAGCTTAAACAACAACACGTCCTATTCAAGCCATTCTGACTCAGTTGTTTAGATGAGGAATTATGTTTGTGGAATCAGACTCTTGCTCCTTGTCGTCTAGACGCTCTTGATTAGTTAACTGGGGCGACCGTGGCGCACTGGGTTAAGAGGTCGTCTGGGAACCGGAAGGTCAACGGTTCGATCCCCGACTGGGACGTGTCACGTGTTGAAGTGTACCTGAGCAATACACTGAACCCCTAACGGCTCATATCCCTATATACAGGGCTGACCCATCCCTATATACAGGGATGGGTCAAATGCAGAGACAAATTTCCCCCTTAAAGGGATAAAGATAGTATAAATTCTATTCTAGTTATGTGAAAATATATATTTATTTATATGTATTCATTTATATATTTATTTATATATATATATATATATATGTATTTATTTATACATATATTTATTTAATTCTATTTATTTATACATATATTTATTTATTTATTTAATTATATATATATATTTTTATATATGACACAGATGCCATGTGGCTCTTGGAGGAACTCGTTGGCCGTCTGGGATCTCTTAACAAATCTTCTTTTTTTTAAAGGAAACTCTAAAGGGAGACGCCAGAAAAAGATCGTCAGCCGGACCCAGAACTACCTGAACCTGTACGCTGCAGACGGGCTCCGCACGCTGTGCATCGCAAAAAAGGTGACGAGACTCTCAGACGATCATGTGTCCATGCGTTCATGTCTTCATGCGTCCATGTCTTCATGTGTCCATGTCTTCAAGTGTCCATGTCTTCATGTCTCCATGTCTCCATGTCTTCATGTGTCCATGTGTCCATGTCTCATGTGTCCATGTCTTCATGTGTCCATGTCTCATGTGTCCATGTCTTCATGTGTCCATGTCTTCATGTGTCCATGTGTCCTTGTCTCATGTGTCCATGTCTTCATGTGTCCATGTCTCCATGTGTCCTTGTCTCCATGTGTCCATGTCTTCATGTCTCCATGTCTTCATGTGTCCATGTCTTCTTGTGTCTGTCTCCATGTGTCCATGTCTTCATGTCTCCATGTGTCCATGTCTCCATGTGTCCATGTCTCCATGTCTCCATGTCTCCATGTGTCCATGTCTTCATGTCTTCATGTCTCCATGTGTCCATGTCTCCATGTCTCCATGTGTCCATGTCTTCATGTCTTCATGTCTCCATGTGTCCATGTCTCCATGTCTCCATGTGTCCATGTCTTCATGTGTCCATGTGTTCATGTGTTCATCACACAGGTCCTGAGTAAAGAGCAGTATGCCTGCTGGCTGCAGCGCCATCTGGAGGCTGAGACGGCCATCCAGGGAAGAGAGGAGCTGCTGTTTGACTCGGCGCTGAGACTCGAGACGAACCTCCAGCTCCTGGGTAGATGTTTGATTCAAACACACAGACTCATTGACTGAAACACTGATGCTGCTCTCAGGACTCTGCTGCCTCCATCTGCTGCTGAGGTTGTGTTGAGACTTTAGTGTTTTAAAGGTTCAGATTCACTAAAGTCTCTCAACACAAGCTCAGCAGCAGAGCAGCAGCTCCTGTCCTGAGAGGTAGAATCAGTGTGAGTGAATGAGTCTGGTGTGTTTGTAGATCATAGATAACAGCTTCATTCCCTCAGAAAGGTCTGTGTGACAGCAAGCTGAAGAGCTGAAGACATTCTGAATACAGCTTCACTTCAACTGAGAGACATTCTGTGAGGAGTGAACATACGTCCACAGCAGAACATCACTTTGCTCCATCTACTAACCCCCCCCAGGAGCAACAGGCATTGAGGACCGGCTGCAGGACGGCGTTCCTGAAACCATAGCGTCTCTGCGGAGGGCCGGCCTGCAGATTTGGGTTCTGACGGGAGACAAACAGGAGACGGCCGTCAACATCGCCTACGCCTGTAAGCTGCTGGACCCGGAGGAGGAGATCCTCACTCTGAACGCTGATTCTCAGGTGAGTTCTTCATCTTGTTCGTCACCAGGAGTCAACCTCTGTTTCTTTAAAGTTCTTCAGAGCTTCACGTGTTAAAGCTGCATTCTCTCTAGTGGCCACCAGGGGGCGACTCCTCTGGTTGTATAGAAGTCTATAGAAAATGACTCTACTTCTCTCTTGATTTATTCCCTCAGTAAACATTGTAAACATGAGTTTATGTCTCAATCTCTAGTTTCAAGTCTTCTTCAACACGATGTTCATTTAGTACATTATGGTCCATTTAGAGTCACACAGACCATAAAGCAGGGGATGCTTTAGGGCGGGGCTACACGCTGATTGACAGGTCGACACCAGAGACGTATACGGTGTCTCTACGTCACTCCTCCTCAGTCCTTATATGGTCACTTCCTGTTCACTGGTTGCAAAAAACAAGATGGCGACGGACAAAACACTGAACTTGAGGCTTCAAACATCCACAAACCAACGAGAGACGTGGTGATGACGTCGTCCTCTTCTTATACACAGTCGTATACTCTGTTAAAGAATCAGTTCAACATTTAGGAAAGCAGTTTGATCCACTCATGAATATGAAGCCACAGCTTCTTCTTTACTCCACAGACATGAGATATCGACCTTTTTCATCAAACACAGACGTCACCAACATGTTAACTTCTGACCTGCATCTGTTGTCCAGATGTGGAGCAGGTTCGGGTATCTGCTGATCCTGATCCTGAACCCTCTCTGTGTCTGAACCAGGAGGCGTGTGCGCTGCTGCTGGAGGAGAGTCTACACTACATTCAGGCTAAATTCCTCTGCAGCTCCTCGGACCGAGCCGCCAAGTCCTTCCACACTAACTTCTCCCCCTTTGAGATCTATGCTTCCTCCTTCTCCTCCTCCTCTTCCTCGTCTTCCTCCCACGCCGCTCCCTTCGCGGTGCACCGGCTGGGCCTGGTGGTCGACGGCCGGACCTTGGCCTACGCCCTGGACCCGAGTCTGGAGGATAAGTTCCTGGCGGTGGCGCGGAGCTGCCGCTCGGTGCTGTGCTGCCGGTCCACGCCGCTGCAGAAGAGCACGGTGGTCCAACTGGTGCGGACCAAGCTGAAGGTGATGACGCTCGCCATCGGTGAGTGAGACACGCGTTCGGACAGTCACCCTGCTTTAGTTAAGGCCCACCTCCAGATCACCGGTAGACCTGCACTCTACGTTTAGCAGAAAACACCGTCGGCAGTGAACACAGCGACCTGCTGACATGTTAGCTTGTGTTGTTGAAGTGAAGCGCTCCTCTTCATCGGTAGATTCAACTGTAAGCTGAAGTCTTGAACCTGTAGGCTGAGATCCAGCAGCAACAGATCAGAACACAGCTGCAGACGGGCGGAGATATCAGCTTTAAAGAACCTGGAAGTGTGTCGCCTCCAGCTGCTCCTCTTCCTCTTCAGCAGGAAGCTGCTCTTGCTCTCCATTGTTGTGATGCTTTGGGTCCTGGAGTCTCCTTCACTTGGACTGAAACTGATGATTTCAATGTGTTTGACTCACTGAGAGGCTGATGGAGCAACATTATTATTCAGTAACAGTTTCATTTCTTCATGTGCTCGCTGGAAGCAATGAGCTCCCACAATGCATCACTGTCAAATGACCTGCAGCAATTATTACCCGAACACAGAGAAACTTTCTTCTTCGCCGTCTTCTTGTTTTTTCTTCGTCGTCGATGTTGCCTTCATCTTCTTCTCCTCCTCCTCCTCCTCCTCCTCCTCCTCCTCCTCCTCCTCCTCCGGTGTTGATCCGGTCTGTTTGTGTTTGAAGTGTTAACCGCGTTGTGTGAGTGTACTTTGTTGAGAAAGTGCACGCTCATCACCCTCACTGAGTCTGTCAGAGCTTCGTTGGGTCACTTTAGTGCTGAAGCTCTTTTTAATGACGCTGTGACGATGGAGGTGACTTCCAGAGCTGCTCTCTGGAGGACCTGCTTTATGCCTGCAGAGCGCTTTGCTGTCATTGCTACGAGAGCAGTAAACACTCTGTGACTACACATCTCTGTGAGGACGAGGAGGAGGAGGTTCTCCACCTCCTGCAGTCAGTAAATTGTTATTTGTTGTCTTTCTATTGAAGCAAATTAAATGAACAGAAGAAGAAAACAGATTTTAGAAGAACAAATTAACAGGGGGCTTTTATTTTGTTGATCAGCGAAGTAGAAAGAGTTTGTTTATTCTTCAATAAGACATGTTACTGATGCTGCAGCACACACAATGGGTCTTTTATTGTGAAAGGTTGATTGTTTTAAAGCTCCTTTGACCACGAAATATATAAACATAAATAAATATATAGAAACAAAATATCACATGAAGAATCAAGAAGACAACGAGTGTAACTCAGAGATATGAACATAGACTGACTCCACTGTCGAGAGATTACGATCATCTATAAACTACTTTATCACTTCATAGGAACCTGTGAAGAACCACGTCCAGTATGAAATGTAAAGAGACTGATGCTGCCGGCACACCAAACGCAGCGCCAATTATTCGCGCGAGTAGATTCCATACAAAGTCCGCACACACGCACAGCTGCACAGACGCTTATAATTGTATTTTTTAATTTTTTAAACTGAAAGACGAGACAATACATACATAAGAACAAGAGGATGACAAGAACAGTGGGATAAAGCCAGCAAACATCCTGTAGTCAGCCTGTCTCATGTTTATGGTTTTGCATTAGAGATATGATGTCCCTTCAGGGTTGCCGTAGAGAAAAGGCTTCCGCTGCTCTGCCTGGAGACGACTGGACATCGCTGGTAAAGTCTCAGACACTCACATGTCAGTGCAGCTCTACGCTGACATTCACCGTAAACTCATTCAAACGCACAGATCGGGAGCGAAGGACTTTGAAAGTTAGCAGAAACATTAACGTGAGACAACATCCGGTTTCTTCAGACCAACATCCGGTTTTCAGAATGAATTATATTCACATTAAGTTTGAAACATGCTGTCTGCATCTCGTGAACCAAATGTTATTGCCCTTTAGTTCATAGAGCAGCACTTTCAAAATAAAAGTGCGCAATACACTACTTTAGAATTCATTGTTGAACTTTACCATAACAATGCGATTAATCACGATTAAATATTTTAATCGTTGCCCAGCACTAAAATAAACGATTCACCTCCTTTGTCTCTCTCTTCACCTCCTTTGTCTCTCTCTTCACCTCCTTTGTTTCTCTCTGTCTCCTTTGTCTCTCTCTTCACCTCCTTTGTTTCTCTCTGTCTCCTTTGTCTCTCTCTTCACCTCCTTTGTCTCTGTCTTCACCTCCTTTGTCTCTCTCTTCACCTCCTTTGTCTCTGTCTTCACCTCCTTTGTCTCTCTCTTCACCTCCTTTGTCTCTCTCTTCACCTCCTTTGTTTATCTCTGTCTCCTTTGTCTCTGTCTTCACCTCCTTTGTCTCTCTCTTCACCTCCTTTGTTTATCTCTGTCTCCTTTGTCTCTGTCTTCACCTCCTTTGTCTCTGTCTTCACCTCCTTTGTCTCTGTCTTCACCTCCTTTGTCTCTGTCTTCACCTCCTTTGTCTCTGTCTTCACCTCCTTTGTCTCTGTCTTCACCTCCTTTGTCTCTGTCGTCACCTCCTTTGTCTCTCTCTTCACCTCCTTTGTCTCTGTCTTCACCTCCTTTGTCTCTGTCTTCACCTCCTTTGTCTCTGTCTTCACCTCCTTTGTCTCTGTCTTCACCTCCTTTGTCTCTGTCGTCACCTCCTTTGTCTCTCTCTTCACCTCCTTTGTCTCTGTCTTCACCTCCTTTGTCTCTGTCTTCACCTCCTTTGTCTCTGTCTTCACCTCCTGTAGTAAAGAAGGAGATAAAAACAACACCCAGCTCATGAAACAGGTCATGTGTTCATGTTGAGTCTCTCTCTCTAATCTCAGGCGATGGGGCCAATGATGTCAGCATGATCCAGGTAGCAGATGTGGGCGTCGGCATCTCTGGACAGGAGGGCATGCAGGTAAGGAGACACCTGAGGAGGAGAGGAGAAGAGAGGAGGGATTATTTTAGAGTTAGACGGATATAGTAGTATGTCTATTTTTAGTCATTTTAATCCTTCATAGTTTCAGGCGTCACCGCACCTCCTCCTAACGGCGTCACCGCACCTCCTCCTAACGGCGTCACCGCACCTCCTCCTAACGGCGTCACCGCACCTCCTCCTAACGGCGTCACCGCACCTCCTCCTAATGGCGTCACCGCACCTCCTCCTAATGGCGTCACTGCACCTCCTCCTAACGGCGTCACTGCACCTCCTCCTAACGGCGTCACCGCACCTCCTAACGGCGTCACCGCACCTCCTCCTAACGGCGTCACCGCACCTCCTCCTAACGGCGTCACCGCACCTCCTAACGGCGTCACCGCACCTCCTCCTAACGGCGTCACCGCACCTCCTCCTAACGGCGTCACCGCACCTCCTCCTAACGGCGTCACCGCACCTCCTCCCTACAGCGTCTGCTCCTCCTCCCTACAGCGTCACCTCCTCCTCCCTACAGCGTCACCTCCTCCCTACAGCGTCTCCTCCTCCTCCCTACAGCGTCTCCTCCTCCTCCTCCCTACAGCGTCTGCTCCTCCTCCTCCCTACAGCGTCTCCTCCTCCTCCCTACAGTATCTGCTCCTCCTCCTCCCTACAGCGTCTCCTCCTCCTCCCTACAGCGTCTGCTCCTCCTCCTCCCTACAGCGTCTGCTCCTCCTCCCTACAGCGTCTCCTCCTCCTCCCTACAGCGTCTCCTCCTCCTCCCTACAGCGTCTGCTCCTCCTCCTCCCTACAGCGTCTGCTCCTCCTCCCTACAGCGTCTCCTCCTCCTCCCTACAGCGTCACCTCCTCCTCCCTACAGCGTCTGCTCCTCCTCCTCCCTACAGCGTCACCTCCTCCTCCCTACAGCGTCTCCTCCTCCTCCCTACAGCGTCTCCTCCTCCTCCCTACAGCGTCTCCTCCTCCCTACAGCGTCACCTCCTCCTCCTCCCTACAGCGTCTGCTCCTCCTCCCTACAGCGTCACCTCCTCCTCCCTACAGCGTCACCTCCTCCTCCTCCCTACAGCGTCTGCTCCTCCTCCCTACAGCATCACCTCCTCCTCCCTACAGCGTCTGCTCCTCCTCCCTACAGCGTCTGCTCCTCCTCCTCCCTACAGCGTCTGCTCCTCCTCCTCCCTACAGCGTCTCCTCCTCCTCCCTACAGCATCTGCTCCTCCTCCTCCCTACAGCGTCTCCTCCTCCTCCCTACAGCGTCTCCTCCTCCTCCCTACAGCGTCTGCTCCTCCTCCCTACAGCGTCTCCTCCTCCTCCCTACAGCGTCTCCTCCTCCTCCCTACAGCGTCTGCTCCTCCTCCTCCCTACAGCGTCTGCTCCTCCTCCCTACAGCGTCTCCTCCTCCTCCCTACAGCGTCTGCTCCTCCTCCCTACAGCGTCTCCTCCTCCTCCCTACAGCGTCTCCTCCTCCTCCCTACAGCGTCTGCTCCTCCTCCTCCCTACAGCGTCTGCTCCTCCTCCTCCCTACAGCGTCTCCTCCTCCTCCCTACAGCGTCTCCTCCTCCTCCCTACAGCGTCTCCTCCTCCTCCCTACAGCGTCTGCTCCTCCTCCTCCCTACAGCGTCTGCTCCTCCTCCTCCCTACAGCGTCTGCTCCTCCTCCTCCCTACAGCGTCTGCTCCTCCTCCTCCCTACAGCGTCTGCTCCTCCTCCTCCCTACAGCGTCTCCTCCTCCTCCCTACAGCGTCACCTCCTCCTCCCTACAGCGTCTGCTCCTCCTCCTCCCTACAGCGTCACCTCCTCCTCCCTACAGCGTCTGCTCCTCCTCCTCCCTACAGCGTCTGCTCCTCCTCCTCCCTACAGCGTCTCCTCCTCCTCCCTACAGCATCTGCTCCTCCTCCTCCCTACAGCGTCTCCTCCTCCTCCCTACAGCGTCTGCTCCTCCTCCTCCCTACAGCGTCTCCTCCTCCTCCCTACAGCGTCTGCTCCTCCTCCCTACAGCGTCTCCTCCTCCTCCCTACAGCGTCTGCTCCTCCTCCTCCCTACAGCGTCTGCTCCTCCTCCCTACAGCGTCTCCTCCTCCTCCCTACAGCGTCTGCTCCTCCTCCCTACAGCGTCTCCTCCTCCTCCCTACAGCGTCTCCTCCTCCTCCCTACAGCGTCTGCTCCTCCTCCTCCCTACAGCGTCTGCTCCTCCTCCTCCCTACAGCGTCTCCTCCTCCTCCCTACAGCGTCTCCTCCTCCTCCCTACAGCGTCTCCTCCTCCCTACAGCGTCTGCTCCTCCTCCTCCCTACAGCGTCTGCTCCTCCTCCTCCCTACAGCGTCTGCTCCTCCTCCTCCCTACAGCGTCTGCTCCTCCTCCTCCCTACAGCGTCTGCTCCTCCTCCTCCCTACAGCGTCTCCTCCTCCTCCCTACAGCGTCACCTCCTCCTCCCTACAGCGTCTGCTCCTCCTCCTCCCTACAGCGTCACCTCCTCCTCCCTACAGCGTCTCCTCCTCCTCCCTACAGCGTCTCCTCCTCCTCCCTACAGCGTCTCCTCCTCCCTACAGCGTCACCTCCTCCTCCTCCCTACAGCGTCTGCTCCTCCTCCCTACAGCGTCACCTCCTCCTCCCTACAGCGTCACCTCCTCCTCCCTACAGCGTCACCTCCTCCTCCTCCCTACAGCGTCTGCTCCTCCTCCCTACAGCATCACCTCCTCCTCCCTACAGCGTCTGCTCCTCCTCCCTACAGCGTCTGCTCCTCCTCCTCCCTACAGTGTCTGCTCCTCCTCCTCCCTACAGCGTCTCCTCCTCCTCCCTACAGCATCTGCTCCTCCTCCTCCCTACAGCGTCTCCTCCTCCTCCCTACAGCGTCTGCTCCTCCTCCTCCCTACAGCGTCTCCTCCTCCTCCCTACAGCGTCTGCTCCTCCTCCCTACAGCGTCTCCTCCTCCTCCCTACAGCGTCTCCTCCTCCTCCCTACAGCGTCTGCTCCTCCTCCTCCCTACAGCGTCTGCTCCTCCTCCCTACAGCGTCTCCTCCTCCTCCCTACAGCGTCTGCTCCTCCTCCCTACAGCGTCTCCTCCTCCTCCCTACAGCGTCTCCTCCTCCTCCCTACAGCGTCTGCTCCTCCTCCTCCCTACAGCGTCTGCTCCTCCTCCTCCCTACAGCGTCTCCTCCTCCTCCCTACAGCGTCTCCTCCTCCTCCTCCCTACAGCGTCTGCTCCTCCTCCTCCCTACAGCGTCTGCTCCTCCTCCCTACAGCGTCTCCTCCTCCTCCCTACAGCGTCTGCTCCTCCTCCTCCCTACAGCGTCTCCTCCTCCTCCCTACAGCGTCTCCTCCTCCTCCCTACAGCGTCTCCTCCTCCTCCCTACAGCGTCTGCTCCTCCTCCTCCCTACAGCGTCTGCTCCTCCTCCTCCCTACAGCGTCTGCTCCTCCTCCTCCCTACAGCGTCTGCTCCTCCTCCTCCCTACAGCGTCTGCTCCTCCTCCTCCCTACAGCGTCTGCTCCTCCTCCCTACAGCGTCTGCTCCTCCTCCTCCCTACAGCGTCTCCTCCTCCTCCCTACAGCGTCCTTTAGATATGAAATGTGTTCCGCCCGATCGTTGTCACATGAGAACACGTTTTAAATTGAGTTAATATTTAATGTAGAAGATATAAATTGTCATGAACAGCGTTATGTCTCGTTTGTTAAATACCTGTTGCCTCGACTCCTCTTTCCTCCTGGCTCCTCCTCGCCTCCTCCTCCGCTTGCATCTGTCATGGGCGGGACAAGACGCGAGGTAAGGAGGCGAGGAGAGGAAAGGAGGAGGCAGCAGCCTGACTGGTGGCTCTGGTGTGTTCCAGGCGGTGATGGCCAGTGACTTTGCTCTGCCACGGTTCCGGTACCTCCAGAAGCTGCTGCTGGTCCACGGTCACTGGTGCTACTCCAGACTGGCCAACATGATCCTGTTCTTCTTCTACAAGAACGCAGTGAGCCTCCTTCCCTCAGCGTGTCCTCGCCAACAGTTCAACATCTGTTCACCAGCAACACTCTGTCTGATTTCACTACGTCTCTCTTGTGTGTTTGAGTTGAGAAGAGGTGAAGAAGATCATCTTCATGTCCCGTTAAACACAATCAATCTGAAACGAGGAAAAGGTTTTATCAGAATCATTTCTCTAAATTCCTCCATTTTTTTCTTATTGTTGTAATTTACGTAACGCACAATATTTCTACGTGGTGTTCACAGTTGATGGAGGAATCAAAAGCTGGAAGAAAGCATGAATTCTTTCAGTTCTTTGTAGAAACACGTGGTCGCGCTGCTCTTCAGCCTCCGGTGGACACAATGAGAATTACACCAACAAAGACCTTCTGTTCCCTCAGATGTTCGTGGCGCTCATCTTCTGGTACCAGTTCTACTGCGGGTTCTCGGGTTCGGCCATGATCGACCAGTGGTACCTCATCTTCTTCAACCTGATGTTCTCCGCCTTCCCACAACTCGTCACCGGCACGCTGGACAAAGACGTGTCGGCAGAGACGCTCCAACAGCTACCTCAGCTCTACGTGAACGGACAGAACTCTGAGGTTCACTTCCTGTTAAGAGATCTGCGTTTACAGGAGCTCGTGGAAGAAGAGCTTTACCTGAACAGATACACCTGGTGTATATTAGCAGGCTGACACATTACACCTGCTTCAGCATCAGCTGGTCAGCATGTGGCTGACTCGTGCTGAGCCTCGTGTGTTTCCTCACTGACACTCTTCGTCGTTGCAGGAATATAAGCCGTACATGTTCTGGATGAACATGATCGACGCCTTCTACCAAAGTCTGGTCTGCTTCTTCATCCCTTACTTTGTGAGTTTTCCTTCAGCGGTCGTTCATAATGCTGCAAACTCCAAAATCAAATCTGCTGCTTGTGTGTTTCTGTATTTAACTGCATAAGCATAATAACTTCATAACCTGCCCGGCAACTCTCGATCACTCTGGAAAGTGAAACGTTGATTAATGCGATCTGGTAAATAAATAAATGAAAGAATAAATAAATCTCCTCTCCTCCTCTTCCTCCTCTTCCTCCCAGGCCTACGCTGACTCTGACGTGGATCTGTTCACATGGGGGACTCCCATCACCACCCTCTCTCTGCTCACCATGCTGGTCCACCTGGGCATTGAGACCAAAACCTGGGTAAGAACCTGATGACTCGTCTCTCTCTCTCGCCCTCTCTCTCTCTCTCGCCCTCTCTCTCTCTCTCGCCCTCTCTCTCTCTCTCGCCCTCTCTCTCACTCTCTCCCTCTCTCTGTCTCTCTCCCTCTCTCTGTCTCTCTCTCTCTCGCCCTCTCTCTCTCTCTCTCCCTCTCTCTGTCTCTCTCTCTCTCGCCCTCTCTCTCTCTCTCGCCCTCTCTCTCTCTCTCGCCCTCTCTCTCACTCTCGCCCTCTCTCTGTCTCTCTCTCTCTCTCCCTCTCTCTCTTCCTCTCTCTCTCTCTCTTCCTCTCTCTCTCTCTCTCTCTTCCTCTCTCTCTCGATCTCTCTCTCTCTCTCGATCTCTCTCTGTCTCTCTCTCTCCCTCTCTCTCTCACTCTTCCTCTCTCTCTCTCTTCCTCTGTCTCTCTCTCTCTCTCTCTCTCTCTCTCTGTCTCTCTCCCTCTCTCTGTCTCTCTCCCTCTCTCTGTCTCTCTCCCTCTCTCTGTCTCTCTCTCTCTCGCCCTCTCTCTCTCTCTCTGTCTCTCTCCCTCTCTCTGTCTCTCTCTCTCTCGCCCTCTCTCTCTCTCTCTCCCTCTCTCTGTCTCTCTCTCTCTCGCCCTCTCTCTCTCTCTCGCCCTCTCTCTCACTCTCTCCCTCTCTCTGTCTCTCTCCCTCTCTCTGTCTCTCTCTCTCTCGCCCTCTCTCTCTCTCTCTGTCTCTCTCTCTCTCGCCCTCTCTCTCTCTCTCGCCCTCTCTCTCTCTCTCGCCCTCTCTCTCACTCTCGCCCTCTCTCTGTCTCTCTCTCTCTCTCTTCCTCGCTCTCTGTCTCTCTCTCTGTCTCTGTCTCTCTCGCTGTCTCTCTCTCTTCCTCTCTCTCTCTCTTCCTCTGTCTCTCTCTCTCTCTCTCTCTGTCTCTCTGTCTCTCTCTCTGTCTCTGTCTCTCTCGCTGTCTCTCTCTCTTCCTCTCTCTCTCTCTTCCTCTGTCTCTCTCTCTCTCTTCCTCTGTCTCTCTCTCTCTCTCTTCCTCTGTCTCTCTCTCTCTCTCTCTCTGTCTCTCTGTCTCTCTCTCTCCCTCTCTCCCTCTCTCTTTTATTGATCAGCTCTTGTTATTATCAGCTCGTCTTTCTTTGTGTCTCTTGGTTTCACTCTGGGACGCCGTGTCCTCTGTGTCTCTGTAGACGTGGATGAACTGGACGTCCGTCTCCTTCAGCGTGCTCTTGTTCTTCGCGGTGTCTCTGAGTTATAACGCTTCCTGTCCGGCCTGCTTCTCCCCCTCCAACCCGTACTGGAGCATGCAGAGGCTGCTGCAGGACCCGCTCTTCTACCTGCTGTGTGTGCTCACACCTGTGGCCGCGCTGCTGCCCAGGTACGTCCTGCTGGGGGGGGGGCTTCTGTCCCAGGACGCGCACTGTTTGACAACGCTGCCGGCCGTCTTCTGTGGACATGAGGAGGAAGCAGCTGTTATCAGTGAGCAGCTATCAGACCTACGGACGTCTGAAGGTTTGAGGAAGACGATGGACACAAAACAGACTTTACTTATTCATGATTCTTTTGTTTTGAACAACTGAAACTGTAAAAGAACAAAAGCATAAGAGAGAGACCGATTAGATTTTTCTCCACTAAATGTTTTGAGTTTAAAGAGGAAGATCTTGAGTACAAAGCACAAGCTCTGTGTGGACGGATCCTTGAATATCTCTGAGCTTCTATCAGCTCCAGATGTTTTCTCCTCATCTGGTTCTGTTTTCCTCTCCAGATATTTCTACCGGGCGTGTCAGGGCACGTTGTTCCCGAACCCCGTCCAGGTCGGCAGACGGCTGGATCGACGCCCGGCTGAGACCCGCGGGGACATCCTGAGCCTCGGGGGGGGGGCGACCCCCGAGCCTCGCTTCCTGTCCCTCGCCAGGCCGTCCGACGGAGACCGGCGGAGAGACGGAGACGACCCGTACGCGCTGGATCCCGCAGAGAAGGACACGCTTCCTTACACCAAAGATGCCGCCGATAAGTGGCCCCGACCCCCCAAAGACCCCGAGTGTCCCCCTAAAGACCCCGAGTGTCCCCCTAAAGACCCCGAGTGTCCCCCCAAAGACTCAGCGTGTCCCCCCAAAGACCCAGAGTGTCCCCCCAAAGACCCAGAGTGTCCCCCCAAAGACCCCGAGTGTCCCCCCAAAGACCCCGAGTGTCCCCCCAAAGACTCAGCGTGTCCCCCCAAAGACCCCGAGTGTCCCCCCAAAGACCCCGAGTGTCCCCCCAAAGACCCCGAGTGTCCCCCCAAAGACTCAGCGTGTCCCCCCAAAGACCCCGAGTGTCCCCCCAAAGACTCAGCGTGTCCCCCTAAAGAACCCGAGTGTCCCCCCAAAGACTCCGAGTGTCCCCCCAAAGACTCCGAGTGTCCCCCCAAAGACTCAGCGTGTCCCCCCAAAGACCCAGAGTGTCCCCCCAAAGACTCAGCGTGTCCCCCCAAAGACCCCGAGTGTCTCCCCAAAGACTCCGAGTGTCCCCCCAAAGACTCCGAGTGTCCCCCCAAAGACTCCGAGTGTCCCCCTAAAGACTCAGAGTGTCCCCCCAAAGACTCCGAGTGTCCCCCCAAAGACCCCGAGTGTCCCCCCAAAGACTCCGAGTGTCCCCCCAAAGACTCAGCGTGTCCCCCCAAAGACTCCGAGTGGCCCCCCAAAGACCCCGAGTGTCCCCCCAAAGACTCAGAGTGTCCCCCCAAAGACTCCGAGTGGCCCCCCAAAGACCCCGAGTGTCCCCCCAAAGACTCCGAGTGTCCCCCCAAAGACTCAGCGTGTCCCCCCAAAGACTCAGCGTGTCCCCCCAAAGACCCAGAGTGTCCCCCCAAAGACCCCGAGTGTCTCCCCAAAGACTCCGAGTGTCTCCCCAAAGACTCCGAGTGTCCCCCCAAAGACTCCGAGTGTCTCCCCAAAGACCCAGAGTGTCCCCCCAAAGACTCCGAGTGTCCCCCCAAAGACCCAGAGTGTCCCCCCAAAGACTCCGAGTGTCCCCCCAAAGACCCCGAGTGTCCCCCCAAAGACCCCGAGTGTCCCCCCAAAGACTCCGAGTGTCCCCCCAAAGACTCAGCGTGTCCCCCCAAAGACTCCGAGTGTCCCCCCAAAGACTCCGAGTGTCCCCCCAAAGACCCAGAGTGTCCCCCCAAAGACTCCGAGTGTCCCCCCAAAGACCCAGAGTGTCCCCCCAAAGACCCCGAGTATCCCCCCAAAGACTCCGAGTGTCCCCCCAAAGACTCCGAGTGTCCCCCCAAAGACCCAGAGTGTCCCCCCAAAGACCCAGAGTGTCCCCCCAAAGACCCAGAGTGTCCCCCTGAGACGTTAGAGACGTCGGACATGAGCTGGGTGACCTCCACGCCTCAGACGGCCAGCGTCCGGCTCGGCCTTCCTCCCGACGGAGACTCCCAGTGCGTCAGATACTGCAGGAACTCTTCTGACCACGAGCTTCATCCGGCGCCGAACGCCGTCGTCCTGTGACGACCCCGAAGTCCGACACCAGAAACTCCAATTTGCACAAAAGTTTTTATGTATAAAAAGAAAGAAAAAGTCATTTATTGTGTTTTGAAGCGGACTGTTTGCTGTCAGGGAAACGAGTCGCTACTTCATGTTGTGTCTGTTGGTTACGGTTGAAGAAGTGGAATATCTCCCGTTTCGTGTTCTTTTAAATCCTGGAATGTGTTTATTTCAAAGATGCGTCTCAGCAGTCCATCAGGTTTCTTGAAGACATTCCAGACATTCTGAGACGTTTCTCTGTTTGTTCACGTTCTAGAGATCAGAGAGTTTGTGTGTTTGATCTTTACAGGAGTCATCACAGCCTCCTTTCAATCATTCACGACATTCCACTGAATAACCATGAGAGCTACGATCTACCAGTGATGATGCTGTGTGTGTGTTTTTTGTTTTACTGTCTTGTGGGGACATCAATCTGATCACACAGCCACATTGTGGGGACTCTACTGTTTTGGTGGACAAAGTGCACGTTGGGTTAAACTAAATCATTACATCTCATGGTGAAGACTTGGTTTAGGGTTAGGGTGGTAGCGGTTATTGCTATTCTCCAGGAAATCAATGTTATGTCCCCAGAAGTCATGAAAACACAACACTGTGTGTGTGTGTGTGAGACAGCCAGTTTCACGTTAAAAGAAAAGTTTTGACATTTTGGGAAATCCTTTAATTAGCTTTGTTCAAGCCACAAGTTTAACACGAAAACTAAAAGCTAGCAGCTAGCTGTGGCTAAAGTTAACCTGACGTCTAAACTCACAAATTATCATGTCGCGTCTCCTTTGTTTAAAAGTCCAGTTTGTAGCATTTAGTGGGATCTATTATCAGAAATGTGATATAATATTCATAACGATGTTTTCAGTCGTCTTTAAGCACCGAAAAAAATAAGAATCATTGTGTTTATATCTACATAGGGAGCTACAGGCGGAGTCCGCCATGTTTCTACAGGAGCCCAGAAGGGACAAACCAAACTCTGTAGAAAGAGACTTTCATGTTGTTACCTGAAAAAACAGAGGAATGTTCAGCTGGTTCAGTCTGTAGCTTCACCACTAGAGGTCACTAAATCTCACACACTGCTTCTTTAATTTATACTAAAACTGTTCTACAACAAATATAACTCCTGTAGAACCACAAAGTGTTGTTTTATACAGACTGAACAGAGAAGATGCTACTTACATTTTATGTCTTTGTTTTCTGTCCGTTTTGTGCCTTTATGCTAAGCTAAGCTAACCTTCTCCTTGACTGTAGTGTAAATCTTCTCATCTAACGAATCATATTTCCCAAAATGTCAAACTGTTCCTTTTAAACAACCAGCTTTTCATCTCGTTTCATAAATGTGATCTTTTTACTAAAGCTCCTTCTTCCAACAGTTGTTCTTTATTTCTGCTGTGAAACAAAGAAAAGAAGCTCAACCGAGAAAGAAGTCTTTTCCCAAATCTACAGGACGCCGCTTTAAGATTTAAATTTGCACGTTGAAAGCATTATTTCCGAGTTGCCGTTGAGGATTGTTGGTGTTCAGCGGGAAAGTAAAAGTGCTGACTGTTTGTTTTACGTTGAAGCAGCAGCGCCTTTAATATTTGATGGTTGTATCTCTTTGCAGTACATTTTTATAAAGTGTGTCATTTACCAAAGATCATCTATCCTGTGTCTTCTGAGCGCCTTAAACACTGGATGAGAAAGGACAGATGTGTTCTGTTCGTGTAGAAATGGTTTGAGAAGATATTCGTTTTATCGCTTCAGGCTGGAATGTAAAGATGAACATTCACAAATTCCACGCGGCCTTGAACACATCGGAGCTCGATTCGATGGTTATTTTTCATCAGTATTTTGTTCATTTTAAGTTTCTCTTCTGTTCTTGGAGCACAAATAAAGATGATGAAGCTAAAGTATTTATCCTTTGATGTACTCTGCTCAATAAACGTCTCAGTCCTCAAACTTCATGTTGACCTTCTGTCTTTAAACAAACTAATGTTATGTAAAACATAACAGAAACTCTATAAATATATATATATATGAATATATATATATTAATCTTTATAATGAAATTGCAAATCAATTTGAGACTTTCTTTGTGTCCTAAATTCATATTTATTGTGTTTATCTGTCTACTAACCAGTGGTGATTCGTCAGACTCACAAGTGCATCATGTGCACTTTAAGTGAACGGGACGATATTGTTGATTGTCAGTGTTCAACCAATCAGATCTTTAGTTTGACATGGTGGGCGTATTCTCTGCACCACCGACACACATTCCTCATCTCTGCACCACCGACACACATTCCTCATCTCTGCACCACCGACACACACATTCCTGATCTCTGCACCACCGACACACATTCCTGATCTCTGCACCACCGGCACACATTCCTGATCTCTGCACCACCGACACACACATTCCTCATCTCTGCACCACCGACACACACATTCCTGATCTCTGCACCACCGACACACATTCCTGATCTCTGCACCACCGACACACATTCCTGATCTCTGCACCACCGACACACACATTCCTCATCTCTGCACCACCGACACACACATTCCTCATCTCTGCACCACCGACACACACATTCCTCATCTCTGCACCACCGACACACACATTCCTCATCTCTGCACCACCGACACACACATTCCTGATCTCTGCACCACCGACACACACATTCCTGATCTCTGCACCACCGACACACACATTCCTGATCTCTGCACCACCGACACACACATTCCTGATCTCTGCACCACCGACACACACATTCCTGATCTCTGCACCACCGACACACACATTCCTCATCTCTGCACCACCGACACACACATTCCTGATCTCTGCACCACCGACACACACATTCCTGATCTCTGCACCACCGACACACAGTCCTGAGGTGTAACTGATGGTTCCAGGGAAAGAGACGCCCCGAGATGATCGTCTTGTTGTGGAATGGCTGTGAGGGAACTTGTGTCACACCTTCAGGAGAACGAGTCAGAGATGAAGACCTCGTTCTTATGAAACATGAAACGTAACGACGTCAGCAGAAAGGTGATGATCATAACAATGATGTAAATCTAGCCGATCGGGGAGATTATTTATGATCTTTATTAATGGGAGGCAGCGTGTGAATTTTACTTCAGAGTTCAAGAACACTTCTACATTTCATACAAAACATAACTTTCTGTAAAACCTTACACCTTTAGAAGCATTTATTTTACATTTTAAATATATATATTTTTCATAGAAAACGTGTTAAACAATTGTAGATCCAACAAACTGTATCAGCAGAAGTATTGACGGTTATTATTCTCACTCAACAATGTGTCTGTTTCTATCTCCAGTTTAATGTGAAACAAATCATCTCAAACATAAGAAGACAGAAAGAACTCCACTTTATGAAAAGTGGCCCCACAGCGACCCCTAGTGTCCATGTTGGTTACTGCAGTCAACAGGACAGAAATCAATCATTTTATTCAATATGACAAATACATATATATTCATATATTCATAGCTTAATATATTTATCCCTCTCATACAATCAGAGAGCAAATTTTAGCCCAAAAATAATAACAATAATAATAATAATAACAACAATGAAGATCAAAATAGAAATGATAATAATAATTATAATAATTATAAAAAGTAGCTTGACAGCTTTGACAAGCTGAGAAGACTACAGGTGAATAGAGTAAAACATGACCTCATAGATATCACCATGAAACTTCACCACTTCATCACTCGCATTAAGAGGAGTATTTATTGTGTTACAAGTTTTATGAAATGTTATGTTTAAATATGCAAATGAGGGATCATGTAATGGTGACTGTTGGTGAATTTAGTACAAATCTACAGACGTAAACAGACAAAGTATAAAATAAATGTTTTATTTTAACGAGTCTAGAAGACGAGTTATGGAGGAAAAATAGAACGAATGTTTTGTCTGCAAATATGAACATTTTTCCTCTCCTGCTTCTGGACCTGGATATTAATATATATTTATTTACATGTAACAATAGATAGAAATATATATATATATATATATATATATATATATATATATATATATATATATATATATATATATATATATGTATATATGTATATGTATATGTATATAAACATAGAAATATATATAAATATGAATATATATTTTTATTTATTTATACATATATTTATACATATATATGTATATATATATATTTATATTTATATATATATATATGTATATATATCGGTATATATTTATACCGATATATATAAATATAAATATATACATATATATGTATATATTTATATATATGTGTATATATATAGGTATATATTTATATATTTATAGGTATTTAAATGTATTATTTATCTCGTGTGTTTGTCTGAAGAGGAGGGGGGGCGGTGGCTTGGTGTTTGACAGCCTCGCGCTGTGCATGCCGGGATACATGTAGCTCTTGTTTACAAGATGGTAGCAGAGGATCACTTCTGTGACTTAATAAACACTTAAAACACGAAAAACACAGACTTCCTCCCGTCGGTCCTCACGAGACTCGTCTCGTGTCGGTGAGCAGGTGACGTCAGTTTGAATCCGGATCCACGCGGACTCGAGAGGCTGAACGCGGCTCGTGCAGAACCGGACGTTATTTTTGCAGTGTCACTGACAGACAGGACCACAACACCCGGGATCATCAAATCACAGGTCGGTAAACTGTATTTAACGTTGTTTTATTCATTTTATATTAAAGTTGCTCTAAAGAGAAACAGTGACAGTGAGTCACAGTCTGATAACTAATATATAACGAGGTTTAATTCAGATGAATAAGATATTTATTTATTGTGTTTTTAATTGTACAGTGTTTGAGAAGTCAGGAAGAAAAACTACTTTCTCTCCATTTAAAGGTACAAAATGTAACCAGGAAAGAAAGCTTCACGTGTTAAAGCTGCATTCTCTCTAGTGTCCACCAGGGGGCGACTCCTCTGGTTGTATAGAAGTCTATAGAAAATGACTCTACTTCTCTCTTGATTTATTCCCTCAGTAAACATTGTAAACATGAGTTTATGTCTCAATCTCTAGTTTCAAGTCTTCTTCAATACAGCATGATGTTCATTTAGTACATTATGGTCCATTTAGAGTCACACAGACCATAAAGCAGGGGATGCTTTAGGGCGGGGCTACACAGTGATTGACAGGTCTCCACCAGAGACGTATACGTGTTTCTACCTCACTCCTGCTCAGTCCATATATGGTCACTTCCTGTTCATTAGTTGCTAAAAAACAACAAGATGGCGACGGCCGTAATCCAACATGGCGACGGGGAAATCGCCAAACTCCAGACTTCTAAACGTCCACAAACCAACGAGAGACGTCATGACGACTACGTCCTCTTCTTATAAACAGTCTGTGTGTATAACTTTAAAACAGTCCTTGGTATTAAAGATACCGGTTGCTGTTAAGCTAGCTGGCTAGCCGTAGCTTAGCTTGGGTTACACCATAGAATTAAAGTAGGAGTAGAAGGGACATTCCCATTGAAATCAACACAGCAGAATGGTCAGAGCGGCGGCCATTTTTATGTGTACTGTTACCATTGCAGCTGTTCTAGTCGGCTAACTTTCCCGTAAACGAATCCGACTTACGGCAAGTTGTGGACTCACTGAGCAGCATAAAGAGTAAACGAGTAGAATGTAGCAACTTAATGCTTCATCATCACACTCGTGTCCCAGCGAAAGAAAAGAACACTGACATCAACAGCAGAGTGAACACTTTGTTTGGCTAAATGTCTGTAAACGGTGTAGAATTCAGGGGAATTAGCAAGCTAGCTAGCTAACTCTTGGACAGCTGGTTCGTTAGCTAGCTGGCTAATTCCAGCATGTGTCATCATTGATCTGAGGTTCACATGAGAAGAACCGTGAGGGGAGATCCGTTACATTACTAGTAAATATGACCGTTGTGAAATGGGAGACATTCGTTCCTGCTGCTGTGATGCTTCAACGTATTTAATAATAAATATATACAGAGCCACCAGATACATGCTGGTCATGAAGATTGGACAAAAAATTGGTCTAAATATTACTCAGTTGACAAATGGATCAAAAAGCGTCCGGCCGCCTCCTGTTATTACAGGCTGTATATTTATGGTTAAATTCATTATTATTACTGAACTCTTCTTTCAGAGGACTGTCCATCGGGTCTGCAGGAGTGTTCCTGAATCCAGCCGAATGTAAGTCTCTCTATTTAACCTGCACTCAACTAGTTAAACTAGAAGCTAAACTAACCAACATGCCGTGAGTTCAACTGGTATTTCCATCTGAAGCGTTGCACCCTTTGATGTTTTTCATCTCTGTGTCATAATGTCGTAGCTCTTTCAAACAGGAAAGAAGTGTAAAAGTGATTTTCTTTTAAATTATTATTATTTGCATTGCAAGAATATGTTGATGCTTATTTAGTCTGACATGAGTTTGAGTCTCACTTGCTGTTTGAATGTCTTGCTCTGCAGGAACAGAGCGACTGCAAAGCATCTCATCGAGCGCTACTTCCGGCAGTTAACTGACGGCTGTGGAAATGGCGACTGCACGAATGAGTTTTGTGCGTCGTGTCGTGACTTTCGACCTCTGGATAAAAATTCAGCGGCGGCCAAAGCGCTCGAGCTGTTTAAGATCAACGCCAAACTCTGTAATCCTCACCCCTCTGAGAAAGACAGTCTGGACGGTGAGATGAGCGAGACGGACCTCTGTCCCACCAAGGAAGACTTCTCAGGTAACGCTGACTCTCACAGACGCTGGCTTTGAGCTTTGATTCGAGTTCACCGTGTTAATTCGATTTGTTTCCCCTGTTTTGGTCCAGATGTTCCCTACCTCACGGAGAACACGGTCTGTATGATCCTGAGTTTCTGTGAGGAGAGGGGCGACTACTCCGCACTCATCCGCATCATCGGCAGGATTTTCTCCAATTCGGACGCCTTGACGAAGAGTTTCAGGAAGGACGAACCCGTCGATGCTGAAAACCCGGACTCATGTGAACCGACAGATGTGGACGAGCAGGAGAAGCAAAGCTCAGAGACGACGGGCGCTTCCCTACCTGACGAGGGTCTCGATGAGATGCTGGACCCTTGCGAGGTGACGGTGGACATCGACGCCTTGAGGAGGGTCTACGACCGACTTCTGAGCCTCGACCAGGTGGAGGCCGCTCTGGTGAACGCACTCGTTTACCTTACTCCTAACATGGAGCTCGACCTGGAATACCTCGACGTATACGAGACGAACCCAGACTACCTGAACATCTTCATCATCGTGTTGGAGAACAGTAACCTCCACAGCCCCGAGTACCTGGAGACTGCTCTGCCGCAGTTCTGCAAGGCCATGAGCAAGCTGCCGGTGGCGGCGCTCGCCAGGCTGTCGAAGCTGTGGTCCCGGTACGGACTCGCGCACATCCGCCGCATGACCGAGACCTTCCAGCAGCTCATCACGTTCACCGTCGTCAGCAACGAGTACGACGGCGAGACTTTGGTGAACGACGACGCTACCGTAGTGGCCGCTACGCAGTGTTTGAAGGTGGCCTTCTACGCCAGTATCCTGGGCGGCGCCGTGGACGTGGAGCACAACGAAGAGGAGGAGGAAGACTCCGAGTCCGACGAGCTCACCCTGCACGAGCTGCTGGGCGAGGAGCGGCTCTACAACAAAGGCCCGCCGGTCGATCCGCTGGAGAAGGAACTGGGAGTCCGACCCGTGGACTGTATCGGACCGCTCCTCCCCTACGAGGACTTTGTGAACGAGTCGCTGAACGACGTGGTGGAGATGGACAAGGACTTCACCTTCTTCAAGGTCAATGCCGAAACCAAGTTCTCCTTCCAGAGCTGCCCCTTCATCCTCAGCATCATCACCAAGAACCAAGGGCTGTACTACGACAACCGCATCAGGATGTACAGCGAGCGGCGCCTCACGGCCCTCTACAGCATGGTGCAGGGCCAGCAGCCCAACCCCTATCTCAAGCTGAAGGTCCGCCGGGACCACATCATCGACGACGCCCTCGTCAGAGTGAGTCACAGCGACATGTCCGACGGTGTGTCATCGAGTCTGTGGTTCAAACCACAGACTCTCTGTGGTTCGAACCACAGACTCTCTGTGGTTCGAACCACAGACTCTCTGTGGTTCGAACCACAGACTCCCTGTGGTTCGAACCACAGACTCCCTGTGGTTCGAACCACAGACTCCCTGTGGTTCGAACCACAGACTCCCTGTGGTTCGAACCACAGACTCCCTGTGGTTCGAACCACAGACTCCCTGTGGTTCGAACCACAGACTCCCTGTGGTTCGAACCACAGACTCCCTGTGGTTCGAACCACAGACTCCCTGTGGTTCGAACCACAGACTCCCTGTGGTTCGAACCACAGACTCCCTGTGGTTCGAACCACAGACTCCCTGTGGTTCGAACCACAGACTCCCTACCGTATTGACGCCTGTTTGACGTGATGTTGAGGCGTTGATGGAGCAGCTACAATGCCAGCAACAATCGACCCAAACGCCATTAAAGAAAACAAGCATTTTAAAAGTAGTTTGCTTGTCGTCTTTTGGACAAACCTGACAAAGTATGAATTCAGACTTTTTACAAATCTGCGTCATTATGCAGTTGTTTCCTGCATCCTTTTTATCCCTTTAGTGCAATTAAATAACAGCAAAATCAGTTTATTTTGGCTTCATACCACTGTAGTGAACCAGCCGACATGTCAAACGATCAATCTGCTTCTTGTTTTGTGTGAACACATTAATGATACATGTTGTGACATGTTTAGGCTCCGCCCTCTCGTGTTTTCTCCATGAATTCGACCCGCTTGTGTTGCAGCTGGAGATGATCTCCATGGAGAACCCATCCGACCTGAAGAAGCAGCTGTTTGTGGAGTTCGAGGGGGAACAAGGTGTAGACGAGGGCGGGGTGTCAAAGGAGTTCTTCCAGTTGGTCCTGGAGGAAATCTTCAATCCCGACATAGGTGAGACCAGAAATCACAAGTTCACCGACTAGCTCAACGTTTAAGGAAATGCTCTTCTTTGCTTTATTGCCAATAGTTAGATGAGAAGATTGATACCTTTTGGTTTCTATTCCTTCATGTATTTTCTCTCTGTTTTGAGTTCCTGAACAGGAATGTTCAGCTACGACGACGACACCAAACTGTTCTGGTTTAACTCGTCCTCTCTGGAGAACGAGGCCCAGTACACTTTAGTTGGACTCGTTCTGGGGCTCGCCATCTACAACAACTGCATCCTGGACGTTCATTTCCCCATGGTGGTCTACAGGAAGCTCATGGGCAAGAAGGGGACCTACTTGGACCTGTCAGACTCCCATCCAGTACAGTAACTTTCTCCAAAGTTAACATAAGCAGTGAAAGACTGTTCTGTATTTCTGACATGTTATTATTAGGGCCCGAGCACCGACGTAGTCGGAGCGGAGGACCTATTGAAACCGTAATGTTTATTAGGGCCCGAGCACCGACGTAGTCGGAGCGGAGGACCTATTGAAACCGTAATGTTTATTCTTATTAGGGCCCGAGCACCGACGTAGTCGGAGCGGAGGACCTATTGAATTTCGAATGTTTATTATTATTATTATTATTATTATTATTTTTAGTGTTTCGTCGCAAAAAGGAGGTGCTTGGGATATTGGGAAGTCTGTGAAATTTTTCATGCAAGCCAGAATTTGCGAAAATTGCAGTCTGATTGGGGTGTCCAGCTACGGTATGAAATATTGGCTCGCTAGCGCCCCCTATTGAGTAGCCCCAACATCAGGATTCACCCAGCTGTATGAAATTTGGTCGGTATGTGGAACGTGATGAGACGCACAAAAAATCCTCTTGGCCGTTTTGTCTAAACCAAACAGGAAGTCGGCCATTTTTGCTTTTATGACGTTTTTTGACCGTTTCAAGGCGTCATACTTTAACGAACTCCTCCCAGAGATTTGACCCGATTGACTTCAGATTCGGCTAGTCTGCTCTTGAGACCTTGGCAGTGAAAAGTTACTCAAAGATCAAAAAGTTATCGAACTATGTGGCCGTGGCGTGGCGTCAAAGAAACACCATTCGCCACGAAACAGGAAGTTGTTGTAACTCGGCCGTACATTGTCGAATCTGCTCAAAATCTCTCATATGTCATAACATCCTGACCCGGAACACATCTATATGATAATTTTGAATCAAACTGATAGCGCCACCTAGTGGCAACCGGAAGTTGTACGCTGCGTACTTTGACATCCTGCTCCTCACAGATTAATCAGATCCCTCTCAAATGTTGTCATACAAGCCTTAAGACCTTGATAATGCTTCATTGTGAAGATTGTAAGAAGTTACTGAAGGGCGGCGACGTGGCGGCTCGGCGAATTTCGATCCTTCGCCATGAACGAATAAACTGATGTAACTCGACTCCACATCATCAGATCTTTACCAGATTTCACGTGTTTGATTAGACTCCAGGCCTGAAGACATCTGCAGGCCAATTTTGAATCATAGTCATAGCGCCACCTACTGGTAACAGGAAGTTAAAGTCTTTATACTTTGGCTTGTTTCTCTTAGTAGGTAAATCAAATCAATATCAAATTTGTTCCACACAAATACAAGAAGTTCATAATGCCAGATCATGAAGCTTTTGATGTTTCGTCGAACGCCGTTGCCGTGGCGATGCAGTCTTCGCCGTGAACAACGAAGGTCATTTTGAGAGGCTAAAAATGCTCGAAACATAAGCAAATTTGGCAAGGAGATTAAAAGGCCGAAATGTAGTTATAAAATATGATTTTATTGGTTCAGAGTGGCAAATCAGCTCAATAGCGCCCCCTACAAAATTCCGACGAAGCAGCCCTCGCAGTACGTTTGACCTAGATGTATGAAATGTGGTAGGAACATGTATCGCATATGGACTTCAATAAAAGTCTCTTAGGGCTATGCTCTAAACCCAACCGGAAGTCAGCCATTTTGCATTTTTTATGAATTTCTCATGTCGTTTTTGTCATTTCCAGGCGCTGCACTTTAACGAACTCCTCCTAGGGAATTCATCAGATCAGCTTCAAATTTGGTCGGTACAGTCTAAAGACCTTTGTGATGAAAAGTTACTCAAAGCTTGTTGTTTCGTGAAAAACTGTTACCGTGGCGACGCATTCTTCGCCGTTAACAACGAAGGTCATTTTGAGAGGCTACAAATGCTCGAAACATAAGCAAACTTGGCATACACATTTAAAGCCCAAAATGTAGTTGTATAATATGATTTTATTGGTTCAGAGTGGCAAATCGGCTCAATAGCGCCCCCTACAAAATTTCAACGAAGCAGCCCTCGCAGTACGTTTCACCTAGATGTATGAAATTTGGTAGGAACATGTATCACATATGGACTTAAATAAAAGTATATTGGGGCCATGCTCTGAACCTGCATGCAGTGTCTGACGGTCACAGAACTGAATGGCAGCATCAACCAGAGTCCTCGCGCCGTCCGACGGTCGCGGACGTTCTCGGCCGCGCAGGCCAGAGTCCCGCCGCCACCCCGACGTGCATGCACCCCGACGTGCATATTGCGAGGGCCCGCCCATCGCTGCTCGCAGCTTTAATTATTATTATTATTCTTAGTCTTTCGTCGCAAAAAGGAGGTGCTTGGGATATTGGGACGTTTGTGAAATTTGGCACGCAAGCCAGAATTTGCGAAAATTGCAGTCTGATTGGGGTGTCCAGCTGCGGTATGAAATATTGGCTCGCTAGCGCCCCCTATTGAGTAGCCCCAACATCAGGATTCACCCAGCTGTATGAAATTTGGTAGGTATGTGGAACGTGATGAGACGCACAAAAAATCCTCTTGGCCGTTTTCTCTAAACCAAACAGGAAGTCGGCCATTTTTGCTTTTATGACGTTTTTTGACCGTTTCAAGGCGTCATACTTTAACGAACTCCTCCCAGAGATTTGACCCGATTGACTTCAGATTCGGCTAGTCTGCTCTTGAGACCTTGGCAGTGAAAAGTTACTCAAAGATCAAAAAGTTATCGAACTATGTGGCCGTGGCGTGGCGTCAAAGAAACACCATTCGCCACGAAACAGGAAGTTGTTGTAACTCGGCCGTACATTGTCGAATCTGCTCAAAATCTCTCATATGTCATAACATCCTGACCCGGAACACATCTGTATGATAATTTTGAATCAAACTGATAGCGCCACCTAGTGGCAACCGGAAGTTGCACGCTTCGTACTTTGACATCCTGCTCCTCACAGATTCATCAGATCCCTCTCAAATCTTGTCAAACAAGCCTTAAGACCTTGATAATGCTTCATTGTGAAGATTGTAAGAAGTTACTGAAGGGCGGCGACGTGGCGGCTCGGCGAATTTCGATCCTTCGCCATGAACGAATAAACTGATGTATCTCGACTCCACATCATCAGATCTTTACCAGATTTCACGTGTTTGATTAGACTCCAGGCCTGAAGACATCTGCAGGCCAATTTTGAATCATAGTCATAGCGCCACCTACTGGTAACAGGAAGTTAAAGTCTTGATACTTTGGCTTGTTTCTCTCAGTAGGTAAATCAAATCAATATCAAATTTGTTCCACACAAATACAAGAAGTTCATAATGCCAGATCATGAAGTTTTTGATGTTTCGTCGAACGCCGTTGCCGTGGCGATGCAGTCTTCGCCGTTAACAACGAAGGTCATTTTGACAGGCTAAAAATGCTCGAAACATAAGCAAACTTGGCAAGTAGATTACAAGGCCGAAATGTAGTTAGGGAATATGATTTTATTGGTTCAGAGTGGCAAATCGGCTCAATAGCGCCCCCTACAAAATTTCGACGAAGCAGCCCTCGCAGTACGTTTGACCTAGATGTATGAAATTTGGTGGGAACATGTATCACATATGGACTTAAATAAAAGTATATTGGGGCCATGCTCTAAACCTGCATGCAGTGTCTGACGGTCACAGAACTAAATGGCAGCATCAGCCAGAGTCCTCGCGCCGTCCGACGGTCGCGGACGTTCTCGGCCGCGCAGGCCGGAGTCCCGCCGGCACCCCGACGTGCATGCACCCCGACGTGCATATTGCGAGGGCCCGCTCATCGCTGCTCGCAGCTTTAATTATTATTATTCTTCTTCCGCTTTCATGGCAAAAAGGAGGTGCTTGGGATATTGGGAAGTCTGTGAAATTTGGCACGCAAGCCAGAATTTGCGAAAATTGCAGTCTGATTGGGGTGTCCAGCTGCGGTATGAAATATTGGCTCGCTAGCGCCCCCTATTGAGTAGCCCCAACATCAGGTTTCACCCAGCTGTATGAAATTTGGTCGGTATGTGGAACGTGATGAGACGCACAAAAAATCCTCTTGGCCGTTTTCTCTAAACCAAACAGGAAGTCGGCCATTTTTACTTTTATGACGTTTTTTGACCGTTTCAAGGCGTCATACTTTAACGAACTCCTCCCAGAGATTTCACCCGATTGACTTCAGATTCGGCTAGTCTGCTCTTGAGACCTTGACAGTGAAAAGTTACTCAAAGATCAAAAAGTTATCGAACTATGTGGCCGTGGCGTGGCGTCAAAGAAACACCATTCGCCACGAAACAGGAAGTTGTTGTAACTCGGCCGTACATTGTCGAATCTGCTCAAAATCTCTCATATGTCATAACATCCTGACCCGGAACACATCTATATGATAATTTAGAATCATAGTGATAGCGCCACCTAGTGGCAACCGGAAGTTGTACGCTGCGTACTTTGACATCCTGCTCCTCACAGATTAATCAGATCCCTCTCAAATGTTGTGAGAGAAGTCTTAAGACCTTGATAATGCTTCGTTGTGAAGATTGTAAGAAGTTACTGAAGGGCGGCGACGTGGCGGCTCGGCGAATTTCGATCCTTCGCCATGAACGAATAAACTGATGTATCTCGACTCCACATCATCAGATCTTTACCAGATTTCACATGCTTGATTAGACTCCAGGCCTGAAGACATCTGCAGGCCAATTTCGAATCATAGTCATAGCGCCACCTACTGGTAACAGGAAGTTAAAGTCTTTATACTTTGGCTTGTTTCTCTTAGTAGGTAAATCAAATCAATATCAAATTTCTTCCACACAAATATAAGAAGTTCATAATACCAGATCATGAAGCTTTTGATGTTTCGTCGAACGCTGTTGCCGTGGCGATGCAGTCTTCGCCGTGAACAACGAAGGTCATTTTGAGAGGCTAAAAATGCTCGAAACATAAGCAAACTTGGCAAGTAGATTAGAAGGCCGAAATGTAGTTATAGAATATGATTTTATTGGTTCAGAGTGGCAAATCGGCTCAATAGCGCCCCCTACAAAATTTCAACGAAGCAGCCCTCGCAGTACGTTTGACCTAGATGTATGAAATGTGGTAGGAACATGTATCGCATATGGACTTCAATAAAAGTCTCTTGGGGCTATGCTCTAAACCCAACCGGAAGTCAGCCATTTTGCATTTTTTATGAATTTCTCATGTCGTTTTTGTCATTTCCAGGCGCTGCACTTTAACGAACTCCTCCTAGGGAATTCATCAGATCAACTTCAAATTTGGTCGGTACAGTCTAAAGACCTTTGTGATGAAAAGTTACTCAAAGCTTGTTGTTTCGTGAAAAGCTGTTGCCGTGGCGACGGAATTTCGATCCTTCGCCATGAACGAATAAACTGATGTAACTCGACTCCACATCATCAGATCTTTACCAGATTTCACGTGTTTGATTAGACTCCAGGCCTGAAGACATATGCAGGCCAATTTTGAATCATAGTCATAGCGCCACCTACTGGTAACAGGAAGTTAAAGTCTTGATACTTTGGCTTGTTTCTCTTAGTAGGTAAATCAAATCAATATCAAATTTGTTCCACACAAATAGTTCATAATGCCAGATCATGAAGCTTTGATGTTTCGTCGAACGCCGTTGCCGTGGCGATGCAGTCTTCGCCGTTAACAACGAAGGTCATTTTGGGAGGCTAAAAATGCTCGAAACATAAGCAAACTTGGCATACACATTTAAAGGCCAAAATGTAGTTGTATAATATGATTTTATTGGTTCAGAGTGGCAAATCGGCTCAATAGCGCCCCCTACAAAATTTCAACGAAGCAGCCCTCGCAGTACGTTTCACCTAGATGTATGAAATTTGGTAGGAACATGTATCACATATGGACTTAAATAAAAGTATATTTGGGCCATGCTCTGAACCTGCATGCCGTGTCTGACGGTCACGGAACTGAATGGCAGCATCAACCAGAGTCCTCGCGCCGTCCGACGGTCGCGGACGTTCTCGGCCGCGCAGGCCGGAGTCCCGCCGCCACCCCGACGTGCATGCACCCCGACGTGCATATTGCGAGGGCCCGCCCATCGCTGCTCGCAGCTTTAATTAGGGCCCGAGCACCGACGTAGTCGGAGCGGAGGACCTATTGAATTTCGAATGTTTATTATTATTATTATTATTTTTAGTGTTTCGTCGCAAAAAGGAGGTGCTTGGGATATTGGGAATGTTGTGAAATTTGGAGCGCAAGCCAGAATTTGCGAAAATTGCAGTCTGATTGGGGTGTCCAGCTGCGGTATGAAATATTGGCTCGCTAGCGCCCCCTATTGAGTAGCCCCAACATCAGGTTTCACCCAGCTGTATGAAATTTGGTCGGTATGTGGAACGTGATGAGACGCACAAAAAATCCTCTTGGAAGTTTTCTCTAAACCAAACAGGAAGTCGGCCATTTTTACTTGTATGACGTTTTTTGACCGTTTCAAGGCGTCATACTTTAACGAACTCCTCCCAGAGATTTGACCCGATTGACTTCAGATTCGGCTAGTCTGCTCTTGAGACCTTGGCAGTGAAAAGTTACTCAAAGATCAAAAAGTTATCGAACTATGTGGCCGTGGCGTGGCGTCAAAGAAACACCATTCGCCACGAAACAGGAAGTTGTTGTAACTCGGCCGTACATTGTCGAATCTGCTCAAAATCTCTCATATGTCATAACATCCTGACCCGGAACACATCTATATGATAATTTAGAATCATAGTGATAGCGCCACCTAGTGGCAACCGGAAGTTGTACGCTGCGTACTTTGACATCCTGCTCCTCACAGATTAATCAGATCCCTCTCAAATGTTGTCATACAAGCCTTAAGACCTTGATAATGCTTCATTGTGAAGATTGTAAGAAGTTACTGAAGGGCGGCGACGTGGCGGCTCGGCGAATTTCGATCCTTCGCCATGAACGAATAAACTGATGTATCTCGACTCCACATCATCAGATCTTTACCAGATTTCACATGCTTGATTAGACTCCAGGCCTGAAGACAGCTGCAGGCCAATTTTGAATCATAGTCATAGCGCCACCTACTGGTAACAGGAAGTTAAAGCCTTTATACTTTGGCTTGTTTCTCTTAGTAGGTAAATCAAATCAATATCAAATTTGTTCCACACAAATACAAGAAGTTCATAATGCCAGATCATGAAGCTTTTGATGTTTCGTCGAACGCCGTTGCCGTGGCGATGCAGTCTTCGCCGTGAACAACGAAGGTCATTTTGAGAGGCTAAAAATGCTCGAAACATAAGCAAACTTGGCAAGTAGATTTCAAGGCCGAAATGTAGTTACGAAATATGATTTTATTGGTTCAGAGTGGCAAATCGGCTCAATAGCGCCCCCTACAAAATTTCGACGAAGCAGCCCTCGCAGTATGTTTGACCTAGATGTATTAAAATGTGGTAGGAACATGTATCACATATGGACTTCAATAAAAGTCTCTTGGGGTTATGCTCTAAACCCAACCGGAAGTCAGCCATTTTGCATTTCTTATGAATTTCTAGTGTCGTTTTTGTCATTTCCAGGCGCTGCACTTTAACGAACTCCTCCTAGGGAATTAATCAGATCAACTTCAAATTTGGTCGGTACAGTCTAAAGACCTTTGTGATGAAAAGTTACTCAGAGCTTGTTGTTTCGTGAAAAGCTGTTGCCGTGGCGACGCATTCTTCGCCGTTAACAACGAAGGTCATTTTGAGAGGCAAAAAATGCTCGAAACATAAGCAAACTTGGCATACACATTTAAAGCCCAAAATGTAGTTGTATAATATGATTTTATTGGTTCAGAGTGGCAAATCGGCTCAATAGCGCCCCCTACAAAATTTCAACGAAGCAGCCCTCGCAGTACGTTTCACCTAGATGTATGAAATTTGGTAGGAACATGTATCACATATGGACTTAAATAAAAGTATATTGGGGCCATGCTCTGAACCTGCATGCAGTGTCTGACGGTCACGGAACTGAATGACAGCATCAACCAGAGTCCTCGCGCCGTCCGACAGTCGCGGACGTTCTCGGCCGCGCAGGCCGGAGTCCCGCCGGCACCCCGACGTGCATATTGCGAGGGCCCGCCCATCGCTGCTCGCAGCTTTAATTCTTCTTCTTATTCTTAGTCTTTCGTCGCAAAAAGGAGGTGCTTGGGATATTGGGAAGTCTGTGAAATTTGGCACGCAAGCCAGAATTTGCGAAAATTGCAGTCTGATTGGGGTTTCCAGCTGCGGTATGAAATATTGGCTCGCTAGCGCCCCCTATTGAGTAGCCCCAACATCAGGTTTCACCCAGCTGTATGAAAGTTGGTAGTTATGTGGACCGTGATGAGACGCACCAAAAATCCTCTTGGAAGTTTTCTCTAAACCAAACAGGAAGTCGGCCATTTTTCCTTTTATGACGTTTTTTGACCGTTTCAAGGCGTCATACTTTAACGAACTCCTCCCAGAGATTTGACCCGATTGACTTCAGATTCGGCTAGTCTGCTCTTGAGACCTTGGCAGTGAAAAGTTACTCAAAGATCAAAAAGTTATCGAACTATGTGGCCGTGGCGTGGCGTCAAAGAAACACCATTCGCCACGAAACAGGAAGTTGTTGTAACTCGGCCGTACATTGTCGAATCTGCTCAAAATCTCTCATATGTCATAACATCCTGACCCGGAACACATCTGTATGATAATTTAGAATCATAGTGATAGCGCCACCTAGTGGCAACCGGAAGTTGTACGCTGCGTACTTTGACATCCTGCTCCTCACAGATTAATCAGATCCCTCTCAAATGTTGTCAAACAAGCCTTAAGACGTTGATAATGCTTCATTGTGAAGATTGTAAGAAGTTACTGAAGGACGGCGACGTGGCGGCTCGGCGAATTTCGATCCTTCGCCATGAACGAATAAACTGATGTATCTCGACTCCACATCATCAGATCTTTACCAGATTTCACATGCTTGATTAGACTCCAGGCCTGAAGACATCTGCAGGCCAATTTTGAATCATAGTCATAGCGCCACCTACTGGTAACAGGAAGTTAAAGTCTTGATACTTTGGCTTGTTTCTCTCAGTAGGTAAATCAAATCAATATCAAATTTGTTCCACACAAATACAAGAAGTTCATAATGCCAGATCATGAAGTTTTTGATGTTTCGTCGAACGCCGTTGCCGTGGCGATGCAGTCTTCGCCGTTAACAACGAAGGTCATTTTGACAGGCTAAAAATGCTCGAAACATAAGCAAACTTGGCAAGTAGATTACAAGGCCGAAATGTAGTTAGGGAATATGATTTTATTGGTTCAGAGTGGCAAATCGGCTCAATAGCGCCCCCTACAAAATTTCGACGAAGCAGCCCTCGCAGTACGTTTGACCTAGATGTATGAAATGTGGTAGGAACATGTATCGCATATGGACTTCAATAAAAGTCTCTTGGGGCTATGCTCTAAACCCAACCGGAAGTCAGCGATTTTGCATTTTTTATGAATTTCTCATGTCGTTTTTGTCATTTCCAGGCGCTGCACTTTAACGAACTCCTCCTAGGGAATTCATCAGATCAACTTCAAATTTGGTCGGTACAGTCTAAAGACCTTTGTGATGAAAAGTTACTCAAAGCTTGTTGTTTCGTGAAAAGCTGTTGCCGTGGCGACGGAATTTCGATCCTTCGCCATGAACGAATAAACTGATGTAACTCGACTCCACATCATCAGATCTTTACCAGATTTCACGTGTTTGATTAGACTCCAGGCCTGAAGACATCTGCAGGCCAATTTTGAATCATAGTCATAGCGCCACCTACTGGTAACAGGAAGTTAAAGTCTTGATACTTTGGCTTGTTTCTCTTAGTAGGTAAATCAAATCAATATCAAATTTGTTCCACACAAATAGTTCATAATGCCAGATCATGAAGCTTTTGATGTTTCGTCGAACGCCGTTGCCGTGGCGATGCAGTCTTCGCCATTAACAACGAAGGTCATTTTGAGAGGCTAAAAATGCTCGAAACATAAGCAAACTTGGCATACACATTTAAAGCCCAAAATGTAGTTGTATAATATGATTTTATTGGTTCAGAGTGGCAAATCGGCTCAATAGCGCCCCCTACAAAATTTCAACGAAGCAGCCCTCGCAGTACGTTTCACCTAGATGTATGAAATTTGGTAGGAACATGTATCACATATGGACTTAAATAAAAGTATATTGGGGCCATGCTCTGAACCTGCATGCAGTGTCTGACGGTCACGGAACTGAATGACAGCATCAACCAGAGTCCTCGCGCCGTCCGGCGGACGTTCTCGGCCGCGCAGGCCGGAGTCCCGCCGCCACCCCGACGTGCATGCACCCCGACGTGCATATTGCGAGGGCCCGCTCATCGCTGCTCGCAGCTTTAATTATTATTATTATTCTGTTTTTTTACTGTAGGGTTTACTTAGTTACATGTAACAAACTGTAGCACTTAAAGAAAAGTTCAACCTTTTGGGAAACATTCCTATGAGCTTACTTGTCGAGAGTTAGATGAGAAGATCTATATCCCGCTCATGTATCTTATCATGTTGGGGTCGCGGTACATTTACACCAAATCAGTTGATAGGGCGACAAACACCAGTCCTCCCATTCATTTCAATGTGAGCGATGTGTTTGACTGGTGGCGGTGGGGACCCACAGACTGTCTGAGAAGTGGACGTTGTCACGATGACATCACTCGTTGGTTTGTGGATGTTTTTGAAGCCTTGAATTCAGCGATTTTGTCCGTCGCCATCTTGTTTTTTGCAACCAGTGAACAGGAAGTGACCATATAAGGACTGAGGAGGAGCGACGTAGAGACGCCGTATACGTCTCTGGTGTCGACCTGTCAATCAGCGTGTAGCCCCGCCCTAAAGCATCCCCTGCTTTATGGTCTGTGTGACTCTAAATGGAGCATAATGTACTAAATGAACATCATGCTGTATTGAAGAAGACTTGAAACTAGAGATTGAGACATAAACTCATGTTTACAATGTTTACTGAGGGAATAAATCAAGAGAGAAGTAGAGTCATTTTCTATAGACTTCTATACAACCAGAGGAGTCGCCCCCTGGTGGACACTAGAGAGAATGCAGCAACCAGAGGCGGCCAATCAAGTAGTCCCAGGAAGAAGAGCAGCATGAAAGACTGAAACACATAGATTGTGTTTCACCTTTAGTCTCTCAGTTTGGACGTGTTTACCAGTTTAAAATCCGCAATTTTGTTGAACCTCCCATCCTGGTTAGTTATTGAAAGTGCTTTTTTAATCACCCGTAGGACCAAACATTCATCATGGCGTCACCACCACATTGCTGGTAATCACCATGACGCATGATGTTGTGTTCGTCTATCCTCACGTAGCAGCGTCGCCTCAACAGACGGAGCTCTGAGCACGAACAGAGACTTTAATCCTCAGCATGATGTTTGTTACTTTATTCTCTGAAACACCAGAGGACCAACAAACTAAATAAAGTGTAAAGAATAAAAAAGACTGGTGTAACCAACAATAAGCCATAAACCAACCTCCACTATAGAGAGGAGGGATCATAATCATCTATCAACTCATATCTCATGTTCATGAACTACTTCATCACCTTCATACAAACCATGTAGAGAGAAGTCCAGTGTTATGAAGAAACAAAGGTTTAATATCCTGTAAACTATTTGTTCTTCCTGTTTCTAAAGTATCTAAAAATCAATTGTTCTTTTTAGTGAATAGTGTTTTTATCAGTTCATATTTGTGACAGTCACATCTAAAAAGCTTTGATCGCGTGACAAGTTACAGAAATTCAGAGGTGCACGACCAAACGCTGCAATCACTTGAGGATTACGTCATTATATGAACCAAGCTTACGTGGGACAATGGTCGCCCAAATCCGCCATTAAACTTGTTTTCTCTCATGTATTTTATGTGTGCACTAAATAAACCAGACATTACATGTCACTGAGCTTCAGAGAGGATGGAAGGTGTATTTCGTTACTTCTGGACAGAACCAGGCTAGCTGTTTCCGGTCCACGTGCTATGCTAAGCTAACATGTCAACGTGTTTCCTCACACTTCTTTTCTTCTTGCAGAGTCTCTACCAGAGTCTGAAGAAGTTGCTGGAATATGGCGGCAACGTGGAGCAAGACATGATGCTCACGTACCAGATCTCACACACAGACCTGTTTGGAAACCCCATCCTGTACGACCTGAAGGACCAGGGAGACCAGATCCCCGTCACAGAGGACAACAGACAGGTGAGACCACAACAGTGTGAGTCATGTGATCATGTTCATTTAACATGTTGGTAGATGGTATCGTTAGGATTTTATCAATACGGCTTATAGGTTCATTTTCAATAATAAATAATTGCTTTATATATTATTTATTTTATATTATAGTATCTTATATTGTATTATAGAACAGGATTAGAATTTATTTATTTTTTAAAAATAAATAAGTTTCAAGTAGGGCTGGGCGGTATACCGGTTTCAATTTCCCGTACGATATGAATTTTTCATACACCGTCATACCGGTTCACAGCCGAAACCACTTCTGTTGCTCTTCAACAGGCAGCAAAATATATTGTTTGCTGCTAGGAGTGCTACTGACGGAGCCTTTTACTTTATAACTTTATAACAACAATTATTATAACAACAATGAACAACCCACAACTAACGCTCTTTAACAGGGCAAAACACCACGACTCAACAGTTTGTGACAGATAAACTATTTGTAGCACCAATAATTGTACATTTATCAAATTTAGTTTCTTTACATTTAACAGGTGTTTTTTTGTTTTTGACCTCTTTGAATCACAGGAGTTTGTGGACATGTATGCCGACTACATCCTGAACAAGAGCGTGGAGAGTCAGTTCAAAGCCTTTAAGAAAGGTTTCCTGATGGTCACCAAAGAGTCTCCTCTGAAGTATTTGTTCAGACCGGAGGAAATAGAGATGCTGATCTGTGGCAGCAGGGTGAGGAAACACAGCTTCATTCAAACGTTTCTTTATTGTAGATGTGTGATTTAGGATTAACGGAGGAATCTCTTTCACAGAAACTTGACTTTGAAGCTCTTGAAAAGACGACAGAATACGATGGAGGTTACAGCAAAGATAGTCAGATCATCAGGTGAGTCTCTTTTGTCCTCTCACACACTGCATGTTACTGAGCGATAACCGAGCTGACGATAACCGAGCTGATGATAACCGAGCTGACGATAACCGAGCTGACGATAACCGAGCTGACGATAACCGAGCTGACGATAACCGAGCTGATGATAACCGAGCTGACGATAACGAGCTGACGTGGTCGTGTGAATGGTACATCTCCAGTATTATTAGTATTTGTAGTAGTAGGACACACTGATTTTACATTGACATTGTTTTTTTATTTTTTATTTCCTGCTCAGAGATTTCTGGGAAACGATTCACTCGTTTGGAGAAGAGCAGAAGAGGTTGTTCCTTCAGTTCACCACCGGCACAGACCGAGCGCCCGTCGGAGGGCTCGGCAAACTAAAAATGATCATCGCCAAGAACGGCTCCGACACAGACAGGTACTTCAGACAGATGATCAGATAAAGAACTCGTTCTACAACCACGCAGACATCATCAGGTCCGGTCTGTTCTCTGTGAAGGAGAATTTCTTTACATTTGGAACAAACGTCCAGCTGAGCCAGGAGGCAACCTCCGGTTCTTTAAAGTTCTTCAAAGCTTCCTGTGTTAAAGCTGCATTCTCTCTAGTGTCCACCAGGGGGCGACTCCTCTGGTTGTATAGAAGTCTATAGAAAATGACTCTACTTCTCTCTTGATTTATTACCATTGTAAACACGAGTTACACACGAGTTACATTGTAAACATATAGCTGGACTAACGGATCATCTCTACTCGGTTGTCATGGGTTCTCATTTCCTTCTTTCAGGCTGCCGACCTCGCACACCTGCTTCAACGCTCTGCTGCTGCCTGAATACTCCTGCAAGGACAAACTGAGGGAGAGACTCCTCAAGGCCATCACGTATGCCAAAGGCTTCGGGATGCTTTGATCCCCAAAGACGAGTTTTCTCCACTACGTTTTTTACAAATTAAAGAAAAAGGGAGTATCACAAAAAAGGGGAAATGCCGTGAAACAAAATGCTGCAACAACCCTGTGCCTCACCAAGCTGCACCCGTCAGACTCCACTTCCTGTAACACAAACCCGTCATTAGGTCTCCAAAGAGCTCAACAACGCTTCAATTACGGTTTTTTTATTCTTTATTCTTTAGTTTAACAATATCTGATTTGTGAAACTGTGAAAGTGCACTTACACACGGGATTTTAAGTGACGTGCAGTTCTATTCATTGACGTTTTCTCCGGTTCCTCGCGGTGTAGCAGTGTTCAGTCCTCGCTCCCCACAGCTGGGAGGCGACTGGACATAACGGTGGTCCTTGTGCGAGATTGAGGTGATGCCTTTTCATTTTTTATTACTGCTTCCTACACAAACAGCCTCACTGACGAGCTCTTATTTGATCTGTTTCCTGTCAGCGTGAGAGCAAACTCTCCGCTGACCTCCAGGTTATGTTGAAGTATTTCTGTGTACTACGTATAACATAAATACTGTGTGAGCAGATCGTGTGTTTCAGGATGACTGAGCCTGTCTCTCCTCCTCTTTCTTTGCTTTTTAAAGTGTTTCTGATTGCACATTTGTAAGTGCAGTTGCCAAAAATGTGCAATGCCTATATACACTGTGTGTGTGTGTATATATGTGTGTGTGTGTATATATATATATATATATATATATATATATATATATATATATATATATATATGAGAGAGAAAAGAGTCACATGAAGTGTTTTATTTGGCCAAATATCTCAGGTACATGAAGAATGTGCAGATAATGTGAAACTCTTATGTAAAGCAACTGTTATGCAAAGTCAATAAAGGTGAACTAAATCAATTAACTTTGTCATCATGCTTTAAGGAATTTCCACTAACAACATATGATCTAGATAAAGCTGCTATAATCAATATTTTATGTTAAAGGTACAGTGTGTACCATTTATTGGGATCTAAATATGATATGAAGTATGTTTTCTATAGTGTGTAATCACCTGATTGTAGGAATCTTTGTGTTCGTCAGGAGTCAACCTCCGGTTCTTTAAAGTTCTTCAGAGCTTCACGTGTTAAAGCTGCATTCTCTCTAATGTCCACCAGGGGGCGACTCCTCTGGTTGTATAGAAGTCTATAGAAAATGACTCTACTTCTCTCTTGATTTATTACCTCAGTAAACATTGTAAACATGAGTTTATGTCTCAATCTCTAGTTTCAAGTCTTCTTCAATACAGCATGATGTTCATTTAGTACATTATGGTCCATTTAGAGTCACACAGACCATAAAGCAGGGGATGCTTTAGGGCGGGGCTACACAGTGATTGACAGGTCTCTAATAGACCATAAAGCAGGGGATGCTTTAGGGCGGGGCTACACGCTGATTGACCCTTTTCACATGACTGTCGAATCTAAGGGACAAACCCCAAGAAAATTATCACTCGACTCGCTTTTCTCTTACCAAAAAAAGACAATCTAGGCGCATACAGTATATGAACATGTTTAACGTTTATTTACATACGTCGCAATTTACAACTCGTAGCGTCCGCTGATTATAACATAAACAGAACTGCATTTGGGTTTAATTTTGTACGTTCACAGACGGCATCAAATGCATGCAGCAGTAAGTGGTTCATGGAGCATGAATTAGATTTAACAGATCAGTAAGCTCTCTGGAGTAAATGTGAATACTGATCAGGAAATCAAAACATTCCTCGTTATTCTAAGGCTATGAAAAGCCTTTTATTGCATACACAATATATACACGTGTGTGTGTATCACTGGCGGGCTGTCATGGCCTGCAAGGCCTTCTCTGCTGGCCTAAACAGAATCACAAAGCTATTTATATTTTATAATTTAATAATTTTTCTTAAATACACTACATGTATTATAATTTATAAAAATATTGTTCCCATTATCTTATGTTCTCATTGCACAGCTCCTGTCTTCCTCAGTTGCTCTGCTTCCAGTGCAGCTTGTTTTAAGTAGAGCTTTTATCCAATCAGATCTCACCTCTGTGTCTCTAGGTAGAACAGAGGCCTGCAGACTCTCACCTGCAGCCAGTGCAGATTAAAGTACATGGGGACGATATTGTTGATTGTCAGTGTTCAACCAATCAGATCTTTAGTTTGACATGGTGGGCGTGTTCTTTGACGTGTCAGAGCTGCTAGCTGGTCTACAAGTACGTGATTGGTCAGTGCGCTAGCGTGACGTGTTGGGCGGTGACAATCCCAAAATCTGCTGCCTCTGTGAGCGGACATGTTCAGCCTCAAACGCATTAAAACGTATTCAAGAAATACAACTGGAGGCTCCGCTGTCTTCACTGGCGTCCATGAATGGAGAAGGACTTCTTACTGGAACGACAACACACGGATGAACTGAACAACCGTGAGATGAAACTCTTTATTGAAGAAAGGAGGAAGAACAGCTAAATAGTGAACAGCAGCTCTGGTAAGTTAACTGCATTAGCTTTAACTGCCATAAATATGATCTATGTCATTTAATATGCTTGTTTATATTATATATTATTATTTATACAATTTATATGGATTTTCGTTTGGTTTTACATGTGATAGGAACTAATGTTACGTTCTATGTTGCGCGGGGGACACATTTAGCCGATGCACAGCAACAAGACGACGCGCGAAGCGGCAGCGGTCTATATACTCCGCGCTAAGTGTTAAAGTTAAAGTTTAACCCTTAAAGTTAAAGTGGTAAAGTTAAAGTTTAACCCTTAAAGTTAAAGTGGTAAAGTTAAGTTTACGTTCTTAAGTGATCTACTTTGAAGATTCGTGTGTTTTGCAGTGAACTCGTTTCTCCTCTCGGTGTTGAGAGACGAATAAATCGGTCAGTAACGAGAACTATGGAGTCATGTATTACCTGGAGGGAGTGATAGGAGAGTTACTGCTCTGTTCATCTGTCTATCGTGTTGTTTTCATGATATGGGTAATATTTTTCCCTCTGATATGAATAATATTTGAATGGCCCGTGCTCTTGAGTGTGTGGCGGAATGTTTTAGCTGAATTGATTTTGACTCATTGTTCGTTAATGCCGCCGCATCCCGTCATGTGTTCATGTTTCTGCACTCATAGTGTGTTTGTAGGTGTTGAGCTTCACTTTCACGAGTGCAGGCCCAGGTATAACATGCACGGCCCGCCACTGATGTGTGTGTGTGTGTATGTGTGTGTGTGTGTGTGTGTGTGTATATATGTATATATATGTATGTTTCATGACGACATAAAAATGGACTCTAAGCATACACACCAAAACATTTGCTGCACACTCTACACAATTTGACACATAATGATGATGAACAGATGTATAAATAGATATAAACGTGGTCCTTTGGAAAGTGTCACTACTATTCTCAATGAAAAATCCGCTGGTTTCCTGTAAAGTCCTCAGGTGTCTCACGTTTACTGGACTTGTTTGTCCTTGTCGGCCACCACCTCTGACGGGTCCTCGGGTCGCATGGATTTAACTTTGGCCTCCATCTCCGTGACCCTCTGCTTCATCCTCGACTGGCCCGAGGTGAACTCCGCCATCAGCTGGGCGAACTTGGTCTGCATGAGATCCAGGTTTCCCTGCAGCCTCACGATCTTCTCTTCCAGGTCTTTGGGGTCGGCTCCGGCGTTGGCGATTGCCTCGTCGATCAGGTTGTCCTTCATCAGGATGTCTTTGCCCTTCTCCTCCAGAGCCTTTTTGGCATCAGGATACTCGGTGAGCGCCTCCATCAGGTCGTCTTTGGACAGAGCGAAGAGATCAGAGTAACCCACGCTCCGGATGTTGGCTGTTCTTCTGTTTCCTGCTTTGCTGCCCTTGATACCTAAGATACTGATCTCCCCGAAGTACGCACCATCGCTGAGCACTACGAACTGAGTGACCCCGTCGTCGGCCACCACAGCCAGCTTCCCCTCCTTGATGATGTACATCTCCCTGCCAATATCCCCCTTCTTACAGATGTAGTCGCCAGGACTGAACACTTGTGGCTGCAGCTTGAGCACCAACTCAATCAGCAGACCGGCTTCGCAACCCTGGAAAATACGCACTTTTTTCAGGGTATCCAAATGAACGTTGATGGCGATCTCGGCCTTGAGCTTGTCTGGGAGGTTCTTCAAAACTTCCTTCTCGTCGCAGGTCTTCTTCTCGGTCCACAGGTAGTCAAACCACTTAATGACCCTGGCCTCCAGGTCTTTGGTGACCTTTCGGAACTGCATGTACTGCTTTATGGAGTCGATCTTCGCCTGGAACTCGGCACGAGAGGCGTTCATGTTGGAGATCATGGCACCGACGTTACCGACAATACTAGCAAAGATCAGCACACCAGTGAGGAAGTCGGCAATGACGAAGACAAATTCAACATCCCGGACTGGTGCCGGGGTCTCTCCGATGGTGGTGAGGGTCAGTGTGGACCAGTACAGGGAGTAGATGTACTTTCTGGCCAAGCGGCCATGCTCTGGGTGGCTGATATTGGGATATACCCAGGTGTCAGTTCCAAAACCAATGGTTTTCGAAATGGCAAAGAACATACAAGCATTCCAGTGGATAATAACGAGGATATAAAGGACGAGATTGGTGATACGCAACATGTTTGGGAAGCTGGTTCTGGTTTCAGTCCGCTCAAAGAACTCAAAAAGCCTCGGGATTTTGCAAAGACGGTTGAATCTGAACTCTGGGTTGTTGTATCCGAACTTCAGAAACAGCAGATCGGTGGGTATCATTGAAATCATGTCGTATTTGAACTGAGACGTTGCTCTGTAGTTATTTCTCAGTTTCGTGGCATCTTTTACCAACAGGCCTTGTTCAAGGTAACCTGAGGAACAAACATAAAATTAGGAGCCAAATCCAGAACTACAACAGACACAAATTGGTGTTCATCATAGAAATAGAACAGCAGGAGAACGGACGTTGAACTGCTTTCCGTGGACTAGTACAAAGGAAAATGGCGGTAGTGGTTGTGGTGATAGCAGTGAGGCTGTAAAGTGTTGTCACAGCTCCAGAGACAGATGGCCGCTTGCCACCAGCCTGCTGTACGGCTCCTTAACCAGTGTAGCATTAAAGCATGGTGGAATCAGCAAGCTAGCTGACTCACCAACTGTACGCTAGTTACCTAACTAGCTTGTTGGTTCCACCATGCCTTAAAGCCAACCTGCTTACAGAATAGATAGCAATGTGCATTCCTACGCTGTGACATTAAGTTGTCAAATTGTACTTGTTTACTCTTCGCGCTAAGCTTCGTAACGTTACTACCATAGTCTGTTAATACGAAGTGGATTTTTTAAAGTAATGTAAGTAAGGTAATAAATCAAGAGAGAAGTAGAGTCATTTTCTCACAGACTTCTATACAACCAGAGGAGTCGCCCCCTGGTGGCCACTAGAGAGAATGCAGCTTTAACACATGAAGCTCTGACTTCACTTTCAAGAACCGGAGGTTGCTTCCTGGTTCCAATCCAATGAGTGACGCCACGATGACTACGTCCACTTCTTATATACAGTCTGTGGTTCTAACAATGACCTCCAGCTGGTGTTTTGCCAATAACATCATCTCACCTGCTCTACCACGATCACCTGGTTCTCATTCCCTCACCAGCTCCCTTGTCCATATTTACCAGTTCACTTAATCTGTTGTGTCTGAGCCTTGTCCCGTAGCTTCAACATGAGCTGCGCTCTTCTCCGTACTCCTTCTGGATTTTGATCCTTGTATTTCTCAGTAAAGACTCTTGTACTTCCTTCTTTGCCTCCTGAGTCATGCATTTGGGTGCTTTTTGTGAACTTTGACACCTTCAAGGGTCGCAACGGCAACGGGACACAAACAAATGTCCGCCACTCCAGCCGTCTTTTCACTCCTATTCTATTTCTAAGGTGCACATATTTAAATTAGAATCCAACCTGTTCTTGATCTGACGAACGTATCTGTGAAGTAGATGATGTCCGTGGTGTAGTCCAAGAAGAGCCAGAGGTTTGTATATGTGTCCTGGAGCTCGTTAAAACAGGATCTACAAGACGAGGACGACACGTGTATTCAGTGAGCAGGCCTCACTCAGTGACGTTGAGGAGCAGGTCAGATGGACGATACCTTGTTACGATCATGACGAGGTTATAAAATACTGGACCCGCGATGACGGTCAGCCATCGGTAGTACTGGTCTGCAGCCGGATCCATAATCCAGATTTCTTTCCTAAACACAACTCAATATTACTTCGTGTTAGTTGTTCATACAGTAAGTATCAAACAGACAGATGTGTTTTCTGTGATTACGTTTCCCAGTAGTCCCAGTAGACGGTGTCTAATGGTGTACTTACGGGGGCTCTTTCTTTTTATCATCTTTCTTATCCTTTTTATCCTCTTTCTTCTCATCCTTCTTGTCCTCGTCTTTCTTCTCCTTTTTCTCTTTTTTAATCTCCTTTTTTGCTACGAATCACAAGTTTAGTTGTTTTTTTTCATGGTGGTGAAAAGGGGACGGAGGTGGTGGCCTATGAGGGGCTACCAGACTGCAGGAAGGAGGAGGTCTAGTGGAAGATTCAGTTTCTGGATTCTTTGTTGGAAGATGTGGTGCAGGTCACACGCTGGTCCAGCAGATGGCATCGTACTATTACAGGTCTGCAGATAGGTGAGTTTACTGTTTACCACCAAACATCAGAATGCGGTACGACCCGCATCATAACTTGCAACAAAAAGGTTTCACCTGTCTAATGCGCGATATAAATATGATGTATTATTATTATTATTATTAATGCGGGAGGAACCACCAAACAGGGACCGGGAATTAAAAGAGGTGTTGTTTCTAGCGTTGCTATTTACTGCAGAATATACCACATCAGCTATATGATACGAAGCACGATGTCCAGCATGACGACTCTCAAACAATCGACTGACACAGATACGCTCACACTTACTCGTCCGCGTTGTTGCAGTTATTCATGTTGTAAGTAGCTAGCGGCCACTTACTGGCAAGACTTTGGAGAGAAATAAGAAACAGGATGTTTGCACGGTGAAGCGCCACAGTGTCAGAAACTAACGAATCAATTCAAGCTTTTTCATTTATATCACACATTTGCAGGACTGTGTCCCTTGTTTGAGTATTTATTCATCTGTTGTTAAATGCAAAATATTCAGAAATCTTTTCTCAGTTTTCCAGCTGCAAAAGCTAGAGTAGTCTCGTTACTCGCGGAGAGTGTAGTCTCGTTACTCGCGGAGAGTGTAGTCTCGTTACTCGCGGAGAGTAGTCTCGTTACTCGCGGAGAGTAGTCTCGTTACTCGCGGAGAGTAGTCTCGTTACTCGCGGAGTGTAGTCTCGTTACTCGCGGAGTGTAGTCTCGTTACTCGCGGAGTGTAGTCTCGTTACTCGCGGAGTGTAGTCTCGTTACTCGCGGAGTGTAGTCTCGTTACTCGCGGAGAGTAGAGTCTCGTTACTCGCGGAGTGTAGTCTCGTTACTCGCGGAGTGTAGTCTCGTTACTCGCGGAGTGTAGTCTCGTTACTCGCGGAGTGTAGTCTCGTTACTCGCGGAGAGTAGAGTCTCGTTACTCGCGGAGAGTAGTCTCGTTACTCGCGGAGAGTGTAGTCTCGTTACTCGCGGAGAGTAGTCTCGTTACTCGCGGAGAGTGTAGTCTCGTTACTCGCGGAGAGTAGTCTCGTTACTCGCGGAGAGTAGTCTCGTTACTCGCGGAGAGTAGAGTCTCGTTACTCGCGGAGAGTAGTCTCGTTACTCGCGGAGTGTAGTCTCGTTACTCGCGGAGAGTAGTCTCGTTACTCGCGGAGAGTAGAGTCTCGTTACTCGCGGAGAGTAGTCTCGTTACTCGCGGAGAGTGTAGTCTCGTTACTCGCGGAGAGTGTAGTCTCGTTACTCGCGGAGAGTGTAGTCTCGTTACTCGCGGAGAGTGTAGTCTCGTTACTCGCGGAGAGTGTAGTCTCGTTACTCGCGGAGTGTAGTCTCGTTACTCGCGGAGAGTGTAGTCTCGTTACTCGCGGAGAGTGTAGTCTCGTTACTCGCGGAGAGTGGAGTCTCGTTACTCGCGGAGAGTGGAGTCTCGTTACTCGCGGAGAGTGGAGTCTCGTTACTCGCGGAGAGTGGAGTCTCGTTACTCGCGGAGAGTGTAGTCTCGTTACTCGCGGAGAGTGTAGTCTCGTTACTCGCGGAGAGTGTAGTCTCGTTACTCGCGGAGAGTGTAGTCTCGTTACTCGCGGAGAGTGGAGTCTCGTTACTCGCGGAGAGTGGAGTCTCGTTACTCGCGGAGAGTGGAGTCTCGTTACTCGCGGAGAGTGGAGTCTCGTTACTCGCGGAGAGTGGAGTCTCGTTACTCGCGGAGAGTGGAGTCTCGTTACTCGCGGAGAGTGGAGTCTCGTTACTCGCGGAGAGTGGAGTCTCGTTACTCGCGGAGAGTGGAGTCTCGTTACTCGCGGAGAGTGTAGTCTCGTTACTCGCGGAGAGTGTAGTCTCGTTACTCGCGGAGAGTGTAGTCTCGTTACTCGCGGAGAGTGTAGTCTCGTTACTCGCGGAGAGTGTAGTCTCGTTACTCGCGGAGAGTAGTCTCGTTACTCGCGGAGAGTAGTCTCGTTACTCGCGGAGAGTAGTCTCGTTACTCGCGGAGAGTAGTCTCGTTACTCGCGGAGAGTGTAGTCTCGTTACTCGCGGAGAGTGTAGTCTCGTTACTCGCGGAGAGTGTAGTCTCGTTACTCGCGGAGAGTAGTCTCGTTACTCGCGGAGAGTAGTCTCGTTACTCGCGGAGAGTAGTCTCGTTACTCGCGGAGAGTGTAGTCTCGTTACTCGCGGAGAGTGTAGTCTCGTTACTCGCGGAGTGTAGTCTCGTTACTCGCGGAGAGTAGAGTCTCGTTACTCGCGGAGAGTAGAGTCGCGTTACTCGCGGAGAGTAGAGTCTCGTTACTCGCGGAGAGTAGAGTCTCGTTACTCGCGGAGTGTAGTCTCGTTACTCGCGGAGAGTAGAGTCGCGTTACTGATGGAGAGTAGATTCATGGTCACTGTGAGCCTCGGTCTGGTACTTACTTCCTCTTACGGGTCGTGTCGTTGGGGCCCTCAGACTGTGCATTGCTCTCTTCACTGGAGAGGTCTTTGAGTTCGGGGCCTTTGAAACGCTCGAGGAAAGAGTCGTGCCGCTCTGTTTGGGGGCTCGCTCTGTGAGACGCCCAGTTCCACAGCATGAAGAAGAAGTAAGAGAGCCTAGAAGGTTAGCAGCAGGGAAACAGAACAAGGTGATAGCCGTCTAGTCTAGGACTGTAACAGAGGATGTAAATACCAGTGGTGGAGGAAGTATTCAGATTCTTCAGGAAACGTAGGACAACAATGAAATACTCCACTGAGCACATGGCCCACCAACACATTACCGTTTATCGCCATCGGTGCCGCCAAAGTGAACAATAAATAGATGAATAAAATGTATTAGAGACAGAGTTCTTCAACATTATAACTTTAATTCTGATGCATCGATGTGAAAGCAGCATTTTATCAACCCGGTCGCAGAATGAAGACGATCCACGGATACATTGAATGTTTCTGAACCACACACGTGCAGATCAATGTTATAATGTTTTAACGGCTCTTCAAAAATGCATTCTCAATTACGTATCAACCAACAGCTGGGATGTTTTTGTCTTGGTATTTCATCATCTTTATTACACATAACTAAGTTGTTTCCTGTGAAGACGGAAGTTTATTTTGAGAAGACTGTTTTCATGTAACGAGAGGAAGTTGACCAGGTGCTGGACTTCAGAGGGAAACGAGGGGAAACGCTGATAACGGACTTGAACGCTGACGACGGACTTGAACACTGACGACGGACTTGAACGCTGACGACGGACTTGAACGCTGACGACGGACTTGAACGCTGACGACGGACTTGAACGCTGACGACGGACTTGAACGCTGACGACGGACTTGAACGCTGACGACGGACTTGAACGCTGACGACGGACTTGAACGCTGACGACGGACTTGAACGCTGACGACGGACTTGAACGCTGACGAGTGACTTGAACGCTGACGAGTGACTTGAACGTTGACGAGTGACTTGAACGTTGACGAGTGACTTGAACGTTGACGACGGACTTGAACGTTGACGACGGACTTGAACGGTAACGACGGACTTGAACGTTGACGACGGACTTGAACGTTGACGACGGACTTGAACGTTGACGACGGACTTGAACGTTGACGACGGACTTGAACGTTGACGACTGACTTGAACGTTGACGAGTGACTTGAACGTTGACGACGGACTTGAACGTTGACGACGGACTTGAACGTTGACGACGGACTTGAACGTTGACGACGGACTTGAACGTTGACGACGGACTTGAACGCTGACGAGTGACTTGAACGTTGACGAGTGACTTGAACGTTGACGAGTGACTTGAACGTTGACGAGTGACTTGAACGTTGACGACGGACTTGAACGTTGACGACGGACTTGAACGTTGACGAGTGACTTGAACGTTGACGACGGACTTGAACGTTGACGACGGACTTGAACGTTGACGACTGACTTGAACGTTGGCGACTGACTTGAACGTTGACGAGTGACTTGAACGTTGACGACGGACTTGAACGTTGACGACTGACTTGAACGTTGACGACTGACTTGAACGTTGACGAGTGACTTGAACGTTGACGACGGACTTGAACGTTGACGACGGACTTGAACGTTGACGAGTGACTTGAACGTTGACGAGTGACTTGAACGTTGACGAGTGACTTGAACGTTGACGAGTGACTTGAACGTTGACGAGTGACTTGAACGTTGACGAGTGACTTGAACGTTGACGACGGACTTGAACGTTGACGACTGACTTGAACGTTGACGACGGACTTGAACGTTGACGACGGACTTGAACGTTGACGACGGACTTGAACGTTGACGAGTGACTTGAACGCTGACGACGGACTTGAACGCTGACGACGGACTTGAACGTTGACGACGGACTTGAACGTTGACGACGGACTTGAACGCTGACGAGTGACTTGAACGCTGACGAGTGACTTGAACGCTGACGACGGACTTGAACGCTGACGACGGACTTGAACGCTGACGACTGACTTGAACGTTGACGACTGACTTGAACGTTGACGACGGACTTGAACGTTGACGAGGGACTTGAACGTTGACGAGGGACTTGAACGTTGACGAGGGACTTGAACGTTGACGAGGGACTTGAACGTTGACGAGGGACTTGAACGTTGACGACGGACTTGAACGTTGACGACTGACTTGAACGCTGCCGACGGACTTGAACGCTGCCGACGGACTTGAACGCTGCCGACGGACTTGAACGCTGACGACGGACTTGAACGCTGACGACGGACTTGAACGTTGACGACGGACTTGAACGTTGACGACGGACTTGAACGTTGACGAGGGACTTGAACGTTGACGACGGACTTGAACGCTGACGACGGACTTGAACGCTGACGAGGGACTTGAACGCTGACGAGGGACTTGAACGCTGACGAGGGACTTGAACGCTGACGACGGACTTGAACGCTGACGACGGACTTGAACGCTGACGACGGACTTGAACGCTGACGACGGACTTGAACGTTGACGAGGGACTTGAACGTTGACGAGGGACTTGAACGTTGACGAGGGACTTGAACGTTGACGACGGACTTGAACGCTGACGACGGACTTGAACGCTGACGACGGACTTGAACGCTGACGACGGACTTGAACGCTGACGACGGACTTGAACGCTGACGACGGACTTGAACGCTGACGAGGGACTTGAACGTTGACGAGGGACTTGAACGTTGACGAGGGACTTGAACGTTGACGAGGGACTTGAACGTTGACGACGGACTTGAACGCTGACGACGGACTTGAACGCTGACGAGGGACTTGAACGCTGACGAGGGACTTGAACGTTGACGAGGGACTTGAACGCTGACGACGGACTTGAACGCTGACGACGGACTTGAACGTTGACGACGGACTTGAACGTTGACGAGGGACTTGAACGCTGACGACGGACTTGAACGCTGACGACGGACTTGAACGTTGACGACGGACTTGAACGCTGACGAGTGACTTGAACGTTGACGACGGACTTGAACGTTGACGAGGGACTTGAACGCTGACGAGGGACTTGAACGCTGACGACGGACTTGAACGTTGACGAGGGACTTGAACGTTGACGAGGGACTTGAACGTTGACGAGGGACTTGAACGTTGGCGACTGACTTGAACGTTGACGACGGACTTGAACGCTGCCGACGGACTTGAACGCTGCCGACGGACTTGAACGCTGACGACGGACTTGAACGTTGACGACGGACTTGAACGTTGACGACGGACTTGAACGCTGACGACGGACTTGAACGCTGACGAGGGACTTGAACGCTGACGACGGACTTGAACGCTGACGACGGACTTGAACGCTGACGACGGACTTGAACGCTGACGACGGACTTGAACGTTGACGAGGGACTTGAACGCTGACGACGGACTTGAACGCTGACGACGGACTTGAACGCTGACGACGGACTTGAACGCTGACGAGGGACTTGAACGTTGACGAGGGACTTGAACGTTGACGACGGACTTGAACGCTGACGACGGACTTGAACGTTGACGACGGACTTGAACGTTGACGAGGGACTTGAACGTTGACGACGGACTTGAACGCTGACGACGGACTTGAACGCTGACGAGGGACTTGAACGTTGACGAGGGACTTGAACGTTGACGACGGACTTGAACGCTGACGACGGACTTGAACGTTGACGACGGACTTGAACGTTGACGAGGGACTTGAACGTTGACGACGGACTTGAACGCTGACGACGGACTTGAACGTTGACGACGGACTTGAACGTTGACGACGGACTTGAACGCTGACGAGTGACTTGAACGTTGACGACGGACTTGAACGTTGACGAGGGACTTGAACGTTGACGACGGACTTGAACGCTGACGAAGGACTTGAACGTTGACGAGGGACTTGAACGTTGACGACGGACTTGAACGTTGACGATGGACGCTGGTAACGGACTTGAACAATGAAGGCCTCTGATTCTCCGCTTGTGTTGCTCGACATTGTAAGGAAAACGCATGAAAATCAAAGTAACTTTTCATAAGTTCTGATCTGGTGTATGAACCAGGCACTAGATGTTGGATGAATGCTGAAGTAAACTTTCCACCGCTGGTGCAACAACTGGTGTGACCACAGATCGTTACCTGGCCGTGGCCCCGGGTCCTGAGAGGGAGTCTGAGGAAAACGCCATCTCCGAGTTGTCTTCACAGAGAGACGGAGTCCTTTGAGGACAGCAGGGAGGGAGAACATGACATGATGAAGACACATTATGTGTGAATCAGTTAGAGGACGGTGAACGGTGCTCATGTGTGTAGAAACCTGCTGTCCCCGTTCTCGATGACGGCGAGCTCGTCATCGGGCCGGTTGGAGGACAGACGCTGTCTGCTGCAGAAGGACTTCTCACAGCCGATCTTTGCCATGTCGTCTACACAGAGAAACACACACAAGAACAACACAAACATCACATTGTAAAGCTGTGTTTACTGAGTGTGTCTGAGAGTAAAAACACGAGCTCATTATGTCCTCAACACTAAATAGGATCAGTGCCTCTCTCTCTGTGGACGATCAGCTGCTTTTTAAAATAACTAAGCTCTGGCTTACAGGTGGAGACCAAAGAGTCGCTGTATGCGGCGGGTTAAGTCCATTGGAGCGCCACTTTAAGAACAGGTCCACCTGTAGCAGGTGAAGACTGACTGATCAGGGTCCAGTGAGACAAACAGACATGTGCTCCATTCTGCATTGAAAGACATCTGCTTCACATGTCCATGGTGGAGTCTACACTTCTACCAACGTGGTGCTCTCTGCTGCAGACTGCTGGTGAATAAAGACTCTGAACTCTGGGGGACACCGATGGTTGTAACACGTGCACACGTGCAGATTAGTGCTAATACCGGAGTTAACCAACCCCCACCGATGAACTCAGAGCAGCAGAGTTCACAGTTGCACAATCCATCAGCTCATAGCCAGCAGCACGTGCATTGATCCTAACATGCACGTTCATGATGCCGAGTGTTCAAATCAGCTTCATGGCATCTGATGGTCTCTTGTTTGTCCCAGAGAGGATGAAGCACTGTGAACATATCTGACATCTTGTTTTATCAGACACATCACATTAAAGTGAAGTAAATACCGCCTGATGCACAATGACTAAAACAAATGATTATTAATAATAATAACGCTTTGGTTCAGTGTTTAACTGCTATTAATTACTAATACTTACCAATATTAACTTATTAAAAATGCTGTACACTTAATATTTGGTACTTCATCTTCGTCATTATCCTCATTTAATCCAGCAATAATATGAATCCACTTCTGATTTCTAATAGTTTAAATAAATTAATTTCTCCATCATCTCCTACAAAAGGTAAACATGTGATATCAGCTGCCAGGCGCGTGCACTGATCGTTCCATGACTTCTGCTGAAGACTAATAATGAGACAATGACTCGTATCATATCTTCAGATCGCGTCGTGCGTGTTTCCGTGTAACACGTTTAGAGCTTCAGAGACTGAAGTCTTCACAGCTTTAAGACATTTATTAAAACATCTCAGACTGCAGAAGAGCTGAGACCAGAATAACCGACCGACTTCTGTTTTTAATATTTGTTCTCTTCCATGTGAACTCACCCGGTTGAAGTCGTTTCACGCCGACTTGTGTTTCCCGACAGAACAGTTAATCCCGCTGTGACCTCTTCTGTTTGATTCCATCTTCAGAAACACGAACGTGATGAAAAGTTCTGCGTGAATTATTTACGATCCTTTTGTCAAATCATTGACGGCTTCTTGTCTTTAATTGGCTGCAGCGGCTCTGCTGGATGAGACGGAGCTGCTGAGCGCACAGGTCCAGATCAGAGAGGGGGAGGAGACCTGTCCATCACTGAGCCCTCCATCTTTGTAGTCCAGTACTGTAGTCCATCACTAGACCTGTCCATCGGTAGACCTGTCCATCACTAGACCTGTCCATCACTGAGCCCTCCATCTTTGTAGTCCAGTACTGTAGTCCATCAGTAGACCTGTCCATCGGTAGACCTGTCCATCACTAGACCTGTCCATGGTAGACCTGTCCATCACTAGACCTGTCCATTGGTAGACCTGTCCATTGGTAGACCTGTCCATGGTAGACCTGTCCATCACTAGACCTGTCCATCACTGAGCCCTCCATCTTTGTAGTACAGTACTGTAGTCCATCAGTAGACCTGTCCATCACTAGACCTGTCCATTGGTAGACCTGTCCATTGGTAGACCTGTCCATCACTAGACCTGTCCATTGGTAGACCTGTCCATCACTAGACCTGTCCATCGGTAGACCTGTCCATTGGTAGACCTGTCCATGGTAGACCTGTCCATCACTAGACCTGTCCATCACTGAGCCCTCCATCTTTGTAGTCCAGTACTGTAGTCCATCAGTAGACCTGTCCATCACTAGACCTGTCCATCACTAGACCTGTCCATTGGTAGACCTGTCCATGGTAGACCTGTCCATCACTAGACCTGTCCACCGGTAGACCTGTCCATTGGTAGACCTGTCCACCGGTAGACCTGTCCATCACCAGACCTGTCCACCGGTAGACCTGTCCATCACCAGACCTGTCCACCGGCAGACCTGTCCATCACCAGACCTGTCCACCGGTAGACCTGTCCATCACCAGACCTGTCCACCGGTAGACCTGTCCACCAGTAGACCTGTCCACCGGTCTAGGTTACCTGTCCATTACTTTTGTCCATCACTAGACTTATGAGGAGATTCAGAGAGATCCTAAACCCTCTCTGTAAAAACCTTTAACTCTTTAACCTTTAACCCTGCTCCAAAGTTCACATTTAAGTCGAGAAATGTACAAAAATAATCAAACAAACATTTTAGAAAACTGTTAATACCAATAATTCTATCAAATTTAAATCTAAATCTTAAAGCTTTCATGGTGATATCTATTATACACATGTGTTAATATTAAATAGGCGTTAATGATGAGTAGTCCCCCCCCATCACATCACCTGAAGGCATAAGGTGAAAAGAGAAATCCTTTGGCAATGTACGGAGCAGCATCACTAATCCAGCTTAGCCCCGAGTCCTGCTTCAGCACCTAATGCCCCTCATGGATGTGCTCACTTAAAGATACCGCACTTTGTACAACAGTGTTCCCTCTGAGCCAATATTACACCGACTCACTCCAGCTGCTCGAATGATCATTGTGACTCGTGATCTCTGACTCTTCATCACATATATATATGTGTGTGTATGGATGGATGGATGGATGGATGGGGCACTGACACTAAACACGCTGAGCTGCGAGGTCATTGACAGCCACAACTTACTTTTCTTTTCTTTATTTCACTCAGCTGCTGCTCTGGTAAAATAAAGAGGAGAGCAATCACTCCCCTTCTCCAGACCTCAGTAGGTTTAGTCTCCAGCTGCAGAGATCTATTGAAAGCCTCTTTCTCTGCCAGAAGGCACATGGTAATTACTGCACCCTAAAGCCGGGGCTCTCTCACACCGGCCTGTTGTCTCCGGCCTCTCTGCCCGAGCAGCCTCTTCACGTGTAGAACAGCTGAACCCAGACTGATGTGATGAGTCTGTGATCGGCAGCTGGAAGCTCCGGCTCCTCTTCAGAGCTCAGCCCTTATTGTTTTTGTTGTGTTGTGTTGTTTCATCTATCGCTCTGTTTTGACTTCATTTTGTCGTTGAGCTTTCTTTGTAAACGGTGTTTTTAAAGCTGCTGTATTAATAAAGTTGTTATTATCTTGACTCTGATGATCACATGTATGTATTAATGAAGAACAGGACATGCCTGAGAGCCTGAGTGGCCCTCAGATGTTCCTCTTGTGCTGACGACGATCACTTGAACCTCGTTCTTTGTTTTCATCCAATCAGAGCCGATGATTCATCCTCCATGCAGCGTAACCACGACAACCTCAGTCACGACAAACACAACATGTCGAGATCTTTGGTTTCATAATCATAATAATTGTGCCGTTTGTAATCAGCCTGTTCCCACTCACAATCAGTGTGTGTGTGTGTGTGTGTGTGAGAGTCTGTGTGTCTGTGTGTACGTACGTGTGTGTGTGCGCGCGCGTGTGTGTTTCTGTGTGTGTGTCTGTGTCTGTCTGTGTGTGCGCGTCTGTGTGTGTTTGTGTGTGTGTGTGTACGTGTGTGCGCGCATCTGTGTGTTTCTGTGTGTGTCTGTGTGTGTGTCTGAATTGCTTTTTGTATTGATATTGCATCTCTTACTTGTTTGGCGTCTCTTTGTTGTTGTTATTTGTCTTTCTGTAGTTCTTTTGTCTCTTTGTAGTTCTTTGGAGTCTCTTTATTTGTCTCTCTGTAGTTATTTTGTCTCTGTTGTTATTTGGCGTCTCTTTATTTGTCTCTCTGTAGTTCTTTTGTCTCTTTGTAGTTATTTTGTCTCTTTGTAGATATTTTGTCTCTTTGTTGTTGTTATTTGTCTCTCTGTAGTTCTTTTGTCTCTTTGTAGTTCTTTTGTCTCTTTGTAGATATTTTGTCTCTTTGTTGTTGTTATTTGTCTCTCTGTAGTTCTTTTGTCTCTTTGTAGTTCTTTGGCATCTCTTTGTTATTTGTCTCTGTAGTTTTTTTGTATCTTTGTTATTTGTCTCTCTGTAGTTCTTTTGTCTCTTTGTAGTTCTTTGGCGTCTCTTTGTTATTTGTCTCTCTGTAGTTTTTTTGTCTCTTTGTTATTTGTCTCTCTGTAGTTCTTTTGTCTCTTTGTAGTTCTTTGGCGTCTCTGTTATTTGTCTCTCTGTAGTTCTTTTGTCTCTTTGTTGTTATTTGTCTCTTTGTAGTTCTTTGGCGTCTCTGTTATTTGTCTCTCTGTAGTTATTTTGTCTCTTTGTTGTTATTTGTCTCTTTGTAGTTCTTTGGCGTCTCTTTGTTATTTGTCTCTCTGTAGTTATTTTGTCTCTTTGTTGTTATTTGTCTCTTTGTAGTTCTTTGGCGTCTCTTTGTTATTTGTCTCTCTGTAGTTATTTTGTCTCTTTGTTGTTATTTGTCTCTTTGTAGTTCTTTGGTGTCTCTTTGTAGAGGAAGGCCGGGGGCCCCTGTGCCCAGTAGGTCTGTTCAGTAATCCATCCGTGACACATGTACAGATATGTGAACATAAATATAACGTATGTACAGGTGTGTAATATTCAGTCCATGAATGTGAGACGGGAGTAAACTGGAGGAAAGCGAGTCTATTGAGAAACTCTGGACTCTTGACTTCAACCTCAATTAAAGTCCTATTTGTCACACAAGACATTTATTTATTTATTTATTATGTTGTGTTGTTCACTCTTCCCTTTTCATGTCCAAGCTGATGGAATCCTGAGAGGTTTATTACACCTCTGCCCTCTGCAGGAGACTTTAGGAGATGCTCCAGCATGTCATGACTTATGGCTGATGTGCTTCACACCAACTTTGCTGTGCATGTTGTAATCTCTGCTGCCTCACATATTCACCTGAGGAGGTTCATTTAAAAGCTGTTTTTCTAATTATTATTATATATATATATATATATTATTTTCCTCCATCTCAAAAGGCTCAAGGACATTCTCACACACACACGCACACATACACACACACTGACTATATGATATTTGCTGGCTTTTATCCCACTCTTCTTGTCATCCTTTTGTTGTTCTGTCTATGTCAGGCATGTCCAAAGTCCGGCCCGCGGGCCAATCACGGCCCGAGGTCAGATTTTATACGGCCCGCGCCTTCTGTCTTAAAATGCATTATTTATGGCCCGCCAGCACAGTCAAAACGGAATGAATAAATCATACAAATTCAACATGCAATTCCTATTTTTACCTCATGGTGGCAGCACCACTCTGTAACTGTCTGGCTGTTAGAAATTGGCTCTGACCCTTGAACTGTCGTGGCTACGGCAAGTAAAAAAAGGAAAGTCGATAATGAGGGCCGCTGCTTCCAGGAGAGGTGGAGATCGCAATATTTTTTTCACCGAAAACCGAAACAACTGTGTCTCCCTAATCTGTCATGAGACTGTTGCCTTGTTTAAGGAATATAATGTAAAGAGACACTACGAGACCAAACGTGCTAATGCTACAACAAGCTATCAGAGAGCGACCGTGCTAGAAAAGTGAAGCAACTCCAAGATAACTTGGCCACACAGCAGCGGTCCCTTTCACATGAAAACATCATCAAAGTAAGCTGCGGAGTGGCCGTGGTAATTGCTAAACATGACAAACCTTTTACGGAATGTGAGGTTATCAAAGACTGTGTTATGAAAATAGCAGAAAACATTTGCCCCGAGAAGAAGACAGAGTTTGCTAATGTTTGCCTGGCTCGTAACACTGAAGAGCTATCATCAGATACGAAGAGACAACTTGATTTTTTTCGTGAGCCTGTTTCATGTGTGTTGAATTTAAATGTTAGACAACTTTTCATCACCCTCACTAAGTCATATTTAAGATTGTCTTGAGGTGAGAATATTGATCGGTTTCTATGTAATTAGCTTTTAGATGGCTTGTTCTTTGTTATCTGACTTTCAAGATGTGAAAGAAAGGCAGAATAGTTGTTGAGATGTGTTCACACATGAATGCTTACATTTGGTTACATTGCTATTTGCTGTCATTGAAAATAAAATGATAAAATAACAATGTATGTATAGGCTACTTGTATTGTTTAAAATAATGTCAGCAGGGACTGTTGGCCCTTGGGCATTTTCACATTATCAAATTTGGCCCTCTTTGAAAAAAGTTTGGACACCCCTGGTCTATGTATTGTCTTAATATTGTCTTGTGTCTTTCAATAAACTTTGACTGTCAGGGTTTAAGGTCTATTGTCCATCAGGCCTCCAGCGCTAAATTTATTTTTTGTAAAGTCCAAAATCACAAATTTGCCTCAGACAATAAATCTGAACCAGCACTAACTATAAACCTGAACCAGCCCTAACTATAAACCTGAACCAGCACTAACTATAAACCTGAACCAGTCCTAACTATAAACCTGAACCAGCACTAACTATAAACCTGAACCAGTCCTAACTATGAACCTGAACCAGCCCTAACTATAAACCTGAACCAGCCCTAACTATAAACCTGAGCCAGCCCTAACTATAAGCCTGAACCAGCCCTAAATATAAACCTGAACCAGCCCTAACTATAAACCTGAGCCAGCCCTAACTATAAACCTGAACCAGCCCTAACTATAAGCCTGAACCAGCCCTAAATATAAACCTAAACCAGCCCTAACTATAAGCCTGAACCAGTCCTAAATATAAACCTGATCCAGTCCTAACTATAAGCCTGAACCAGCCCTAACTATAAACCTGAACCAGTCCTAACTATGAACCTGAACCAGCCCTAACTATAAACCTGAACCAGCACTAACTATAAACCTGAACCAGCCCTAACTATAAACCTGAGCCAGCCCTAACTATAAGCCTGAACCAGCCCTAACTATAAACCTGAGCCAGCACTAACTATAAACCTGAACCAGCCCTAACTATAAACCTGAGCCAGCCCTAACTATAAACCTGAACCAGTCCTAACTATAAGCCTGAACCAGCCCTAACTATAAGCCTGAACCAGCCCTAAATATAAACCTGAACCAGCCCTAACTATAAGCCTGAACCAGCCCTAACTATAAACCTGAACCAGCCCTAACTATAAGCCTGAACCAGCCCTAAATATAAACCTGAACCAGCCCTAACTATAAGCCTGAACCAGTCCTAAATATAAACCTGATCCAGTCCTAACTATAAGCCTGAACCAGCCCTAACTATAAACCTGAACCAGTCCTAACTATAAGCCTGAACCAGCCCTAAATATAAACCTGAACCAGTCCTAACTATAAGCCTGAACCAGCCCTAACTATAAGCCTGAACCAGTCCTAACTATAAACCTGAACCAGCCCTAAATATAAGCCTGAACCAGCCCTAACTATAAGCCTAAACCAGTCCTAACTATAAACCTGAACCAGTCCTAAATATAAACCTGATCCAGTCCTAACTATAAGCCTGAACCAGCCCTAACTATAAACCTGAACCAGTCCTAACTATAAGCCTGAACCAGCCCTAACTATAAGCCTGAACCTGCCCTAAATATAAACCTGAACCAGCCCTAACTATAAGCCTGAACCAGCCCTAAATATAAACCTGAACCAGCCCTAACTATAAGCCTGAACCAGTCCTAACTATAAGCCTGAACCAGCCCTAACTATAAACCTGAACCAGTCCTAAATATAAACCTGATCCAGTCCTAACTATAAGCCTGAACCAGCCCTAAATATAAACCTGAACCAGTCCTAACTATAAGCCTGAACCAGCCCTAACTATAAGCCTGAACCAGCCCTAACTATAAACCTGAACCAGTCCTAACTATAAGCCTGAACCAGCCCTAACTATAAGCCTGAACCAGCCCTAACTATAAACCTGAACCAGCCCTAAATATAAGCCTGAACCAGCCCTAAATATAAGCCTGAACCAGTCCTAACTATAAACCTGAACCAGTCCTAACTATAAGCCTGAACCAGCCCTAAATATAAGCCTGAACCAGTCCTAACTATAAACCTGAACCAGTCCTAACTATAAGCCTGAACCAGCCCTAAATATAAGCCTGAACCAGCCCTAACTATAAACCTGAACCAGCCCTAAATATAAGCCTGAACCAGCCCTGAATATAAGCGTTATCAAAAAGGAAAGTCTGAAGCCTACTCTTAAATGTGGTGAGGGTTTCTGCCCCCCGGGCTGAAACTTGGACCTGAAGAGCTTGATATCTGAAGGCTCTGGTTCCCATCTTAAGTTGTGAGACTCAAGTTGGGCCCGTTTAGAATATGTATGTTGTTTTTGAAAACAATATAAAATGTAAAAACAACATATATCATTTAATTATTACTTTATTTGACCAAATAATGTAAAAATAAAGGGACTGATGTGTTTATCTCTACACTGCATCTTCCGGTACGGTAGATGGCGGTACGCCCCCTAAAACCATCGACCACACACCACCACGGAACCAAAAAGAAGAAGCCGAGAGAGAGCGAGCGAGAGCGAGAGAGAGAGAGAGAGAGAGAGAGAGACACACACACACACACAGAGGCCGACGTCCTGCTCGGTGGTTAGTTAGCTAGCTGGTCCCTCTCGGCTATGATTGACAGAGTCAGAAGAAGAAGAAGAGCTTCACCCGCTCTGTTGTTGTCACCGTAACAGAAGAACAAACTGCGGCATGGCGAGTGAAGAACGAGCCCCGAGTTCAACAAGAAGAAGACCACCATGTTTCGGATTATTGAGGATGTTATTTGTTGCTTTTATTCAAACCGCGCGGGCCAATAAACAAGGTTTGTAAACTTAGCATGTAGCGCTAACTTCATTAGCATGTAGCAGGTAGCGCTAACTTCCGTAGGCATATTTCTACGTAAGGCACTTAACGTTACATAGCAATACTTTTTGACACAGTTAACTAATTTAGCTCCGGTAACGTCTGCTAGCTAACGTTTAAACCCCGCTAAACGTAGTTGTTTATCTTAAACATGTATCACGAACTGTCACTACAAACTGGAGCTGGTTTAACAGTTGATCAGTAAAGTGCTAACTAGCTTTCCGTTAGCTCTGTGTGGCCTTTTGACGGTAAACAGTAAACGTTAGCTTCAGTTGTAGCTTGTTGTCATGTTGTGTCCATATAAGGCTAAAGTCAGACGAACACCTTTAATCACAAACATAGAGAAGTAATCCGGAATAAGAGCAGCTTGTTAGCATCATAACTAGCTCTAATACTAGCTTCTGTTAGCTATTTATTTATTTATTTATTGGTTTATTAGGGACACATTAATACAAACATAGCTGTAAATGCTCCAAGAGACATATGTTACAAAGTAAACCTTAAAACAGAATATAAGATTACATTTACAAAGTTATGCAATATTGACCTATTACAATATCGTGCTGCATTGTTAGACACTAAAAACATATCCTGCAGTGTGATCTTCATGTGTTGGAATTAGTTATAATTGCAACACGTCTCAGGCTTCCTGACATTACTTCCTCTCAATAGAGGACATGTTTGAATCAGTCAGCTGATATTTGTAAACGTGGCTGAGAGGTGTGATTTATTGTGCTGGCTCTGACCGGTGGCAGGAGTCGGTGTTGTGTTATTAGTCCAGAGGACCGGAGGGTCCAGCTGTCTGATCTACTGAACATGTGAGGTCACAGGAGATGAGCTGCAGGGCCAACCTTTACAGGAACGTGTCTGGTGCCTATAAAGTGTTTACATTGGGTCCCATTGCACGTGCAACACAATCTGTGACTTTATCTTAACACTTGAGCGATAAAGGAAGTTATCACTCAGATTCAACTTTATTGCCCAAGTATGTGAACACACACTATGAATCTGTAATCTCTCTCAACGCATCACCTCCACAGACAGACACAGCTGGACAAATACAAGCAACGCATAGACTCTTATGTACACTAGTATGTGAGTGTGTATTGAAATATATATGTATATTATTAATATAAGGCACCAATGACCAACAATGCAGCAGTGTTTGATTTATCTCTTGGTCAGAGTGATGTCCTGCAGGAGCAAACTGTTCTTGTGTCTGTTCGTTTTGGGCCTCGTCGTTCTTCAACTCTGTAAAGCTCAGAAACCAGAGTCGGTGTTAACGCGCTCACTGCTAGCTGTGCGTAGCTGTCTAAACTATCCGCACCAAGTTAAACTGGTCCGTGTTTGCAGTGATGACGTGATGCAAATGAGAGAAATGATGAAACGTCCTGCTTCCTTTCTGTTTGGCCACGAAACTCTGGGTTGCACTCGGCCATCGGTCCAAAAGGATGAGGAGGATTTTCAGCTTGTTGTTTTGTTAGTAATCATTTCAAAGTGATGTAACTTCCACTATGGTTTAAACCTGATCTCATGGGAAGGAGTATAACTAGCACCACATTTGAAGGACTTTCATGTGAACATACTTCAGGCTTTTCATGTGTCATTTTACGCCACGCAGTTATGTTACACAACATAAATACGTGAAGCACGTCACTAACGCAGCTCAGCAACACTTTGGGACATGGACACTGGTGTTGACAGTGCTTTTACGTTTGACTCTCCCACCACAGGTAGTCTTCCTCACATGTCACCCTAGTATATCCACGCGCCAATCATCACAGACCTCGCGGTGTAACACGACACGCAGGAAGCATGAATGTTATTTTTTGCATACTAAATGTTGTTTCTGCAGCATTCAGTGAGACCAGGCTGAGCTTTGCTTTCTTCACTCTTGTGTTCTTCACAAAGACACTGTATGAAAAGCTCTACACTCACCAGGAAAAGGTGAACTTGAAGTTCAGATGCTCACCCATTGTAGAATATCTCTAGTGTAGAGCTGTGTGATGTCAGCAGTGAGATCTAAAAAGGAAAATGAAAGCGTGAGTTGTTGCATCAGGCGATCAGATGTGCTGAGACATGTTTTATAACCAACACAGTGAGCTGTGAACAGGATGTCGTGTCGGGGGAGAAGCGGCTCAATAGAGTCAAACTTTAGGCTCCAAGCTGGAAGATTCCTACGGATCAGATCAGCACAAGAGACACAAGGGAGCAGACATAACTTGTATCACTGATACTAATAACCGATCACTGATGATCCATATTAACAGGTCCAGATCTCTGCTGGTTGATTACATCAGCTGGTCTACAGGGATCCAGATCTCTGTCCTCTGAAGTCTGTAAACCATCAAACTACTAAATGTTGTACTTTCACTTTGTTTTAGTCATTTTGTGTTTTTTTTCTTTATAAAAACACAGTTCAAATGATTAGGAAATAACAGATCGTATTTTTATTGATTCAAATAATTGTTGTCATTAGTAGTTTCATGATGTTATTAAATAGAGAAAACCTTCAGTACTGTTCATTTGTGTTAAACACCTGGTGATTTAAAATCAGCTATTCGATGAACTACCAGAACAGTCTTTTGTTCTCTATAGTCGATGAAACGCGTCGCACTAAGAGCAGCACAACGGGGACTTTCTCTTTACTGGTAATATCACTTTGTGGATGATGAAGATCTGATGACTCGTGCTTTATAGATTTGGGAGACGGAGTCTTTTGCAGAAATCAATTTCTAGAAATATCCACTTCTGTAGTTTCACCTTCAAGTGTTAAAACTCACACTTCTAATTAGAAACAGACTGCTCTCGTTCTCAAAGGTGGTGGTGATGGTCACAGTGATGATGATGATGGTCACAGTGATGATGATGGTCACAGTGATGATGATGATGATGGTGGTGATGGTGGTGATGGTCACAGTGATGATGGTGGTGATGGTCACAGTGATGGTGATGATGATGATGGTGGTGATGGTCACAGTGATGATGATGGTCACAGTGATGATGATGATGATGGTCACAGTGATGGTGATGGTCACAGTGATGGTGATGATGATGGTCACAGTGATGATGATGATGATGGTCACAGTGATGATGATGGTCACAGTGATGATGATGATGATGGTCACAGTGATGATGATGGTCACAGTGATGGTGATGATGATGGTCACAGTGATGATGATGGTCACAGTGATGATGATGATGATGGTCACAGTGATGGTGATGATGATGATCACAGTGATGGTGATGATGATGGTCACAGTGATGGTGATGATGATGATCACAGTGATGATGATGATGGTCACAGTGATGGTGATGATGATCACAGTGATGGTGATGATGATCACAGTGATGGTGATGATGATGGTCACAGTGATGGTGATGATGATGATCACAGTGATGATGATGATGGTCACAGTGATGGTGATGATGATCACAGTGATGGTGATGATGATCACAGTGATGGTGATGATGATGGTCACAGTGATGGTGATGATGGTCACAGTGATGGTGATGATGATCACAGTGATGGTGATGATGATCACAGTGATGGTGATGATGATGGTCACAGTGATGGTGATGATGATGATCACAGTGATGATGATGATGATCACAGTGATGATGATGATGGTCACGGTGATGATGATGATCACGGTGATGGTGATGATGATGGTCACAGTGATGGTGATGATGATGATCACAGTGATGATGATGATGGTCACAGTGATGGTGATGATGATGGTCACAGTGATGGTGATGATGATGGTCACAGTGATGGTGATGATGGTCACAGTGATGGTGATGATGATCACAGTGATGGTGATGATGATGATCACAGTGATGGTGATGATGATGGTCACAGTGATGATGATGATGGTCACAGTGATGGTGATGATGATGGTCACAGTGATGATGATGATGATGATGGTCACAGTGATGATGGTCACAGTGATGATGATGATGATGGTCACAGTGATGGTGATGATGATGGTCACAGTGATGATGATGATGATGGTCACAGTGATGGTGATGATGATGGTGGTGATGGTGGTGATGGTCACAGTGATGATGATGATGATGGTCACAGTGATGGTGATGATGATGGTCACAGTGATGGTGATGGTCACAGTGATGGTGATGATGATGGTCACAGTGATGATGGTCACAGTGATGATGATGGTCACAGTGATGATGATGGTCACAGTGATGATGATGGTCACAGTGATGGTTATGATGGTCACAGTGATGGTTATGATGGTCACAGTAATGATGGTCACAGTGATGATGATGATGATCACAGTAATGATGGTCACAGTGATGATGATGGTCACAGTGATGATGATGGTCACGATGATGATGGTCACAGTGATGACGATGATGGTGAGGATGATGGTCACGGTGAAGATGATGATGATGGTGGTGGTGGTGATGGTCACGGTGATGATGATGATGGTCACGGTGATGATGATGATGGTGGTGGTGGTGATGGTCACGGTGATGATGATGATTGTCACGGTGATGATAATGGTGGTGGTGGTGGTGATGGTCATGGTGATGATGGTCACGGTGATGATGGTCACGGTGATGATGATGATGGTCACGGTGATGATGATGATGGTCACGGTGATGATGGTCACGGGGATGATGATGATGGTCACGGTGATGATGATGATGGTCACGGTGATGATGATGATGGTCACGGGGATGATGATGATGGTCACGGGGATGATGATGATGGTCACGGGGATGATGATGATGGTCACGGGGATGATGATGATGGTCACGGGGATGATGATGATGGTCACGGGGATGATGATGATGGTCACGGGGATGATGATGATGGTCACGGGGATGATGATCACGGGGATGATGATGATGGTCACGGGGATGATGATGATGGTCACGGGGATGATGATGATGGTCACGATACTGATTCGGTCTTCCTGTTTTTGGTTTTTTACAGCATTCATCCAGTCAGACACAATTCTAGAAGTTTTACATTTTGGTGAGGGGAGCCTTTTACAGGTAAGCACTGTTATGTTTTATTACTTTCTTTATTTATACACTACGAATACAGAAATATTCACCCAGTAACTTCTTAATGTAATGTCATGTATAGTTTAATCACTTCTCTTTCTTTTTACAGGCAGAGTCTGACATCGATTTTAGTTTATATCATCAACAAAGGTGAGTGTAATGTCCTAACCTCAGACACACATACTGTATGTTTATGTACATGTCGTCATAGTTGGTGTACTACATGTAGTATTTAGTGCTCCACAGATCTGCTTTTCTGCCTGACTTTTCAAAGTGACCAACTTGTGCTTGTGAAGTTCAGTCCCTTTTGGAAATTCCTGGTGGATGTTAGCATGGAGTGAGCTGAAGTGGCGCTGAAGATGTGAAGCTTTGAAATGCGCTAATGACGCATTTTTTCTGCGTTTTCTCAAATGATCTTGCCCCGACTGGGAAACTTTGCGGTATTTTCATCTCACGCACATGCGCGTTTGACGAAAATACCGTATTGAACTCAAGCAAAGCGAACACGCACATTAAAAAAACACAAACTTTGATATGAATGTAAGAGCTGCATGAAACCAGTCAAAGAGCCGCCAGGTCTGCTATAGAGCCTGGTGGTGAAGAGGTGGAACAGATCCGTGGTAAATAGGGCGGCTATAGGGCGGCTATAGTGGAGCTATAGGGCGGCTATAGGGCGGCTATAGGGCGGCTATAGGGCAGCTATAGTGGAGCTATAGGGCGGCTATAGGGCAGCTATAGGGGAGCTATAGGGCAGCTATAGTGGAGCTATAGGGCGGCTATAGTGGGGCTATAGGGCAGCTATAGGGGAGCTATAGGGCGGCTATAGTGGAGCTATAGGGCGGCTATAGGGCGGCTATAGTGGAGCTATAGGGCGGCTATAGTGGGGCTATAGGGCAGCTATAGGGGAGCTATAGGGCGGCTATAGTGGAGCTATAGGGCGGCTATAGTGGAGCTATAGGGCGGCTATAGTGGAGCTATAGGGCGGCTATAGTGGGGCTATAGGGCGGCTATAGGGCGGCTATAGGGCGGCTATAGTGGAGCTATAGGGCGGCTATAGGGGAGCTATAGGGCGGCTATAGTGGGGCTATAGTGGAGCTATAGGGCGGCTATAGGGCAGCTATAGTGGCGCTATAGGGCGGCTATAGTGGAGCTATAGGGCGGCTATAGTGGAGCTATAGGGCGGCTATAGTGGGGCTATAGGGCGGCTATAGGGCGGCTATAGTGGAGCTATAGGGCGGCTATAGGGGAGCGGCTATAGGGGAGCTATAGGGCGGCTATAGTGGGGCTATAGTGGAGCTATAGGGGGGCTATAGGGCGGCTATAGGGCGGCTATAGGGGGGCTATAGGGCGGCTATAGGGGGGCTATAGGGCGGCTATAGGGGAGCTATAGGGCGGCTATAGTGGAGCTATAGGGCGGCTATAGTGGAGCTATAGTGGGGCTATAGGGCGGCTATAGGGCGGCTATAGTGGAGCTATAGGGCGGCTATAGGGGGGCTATAGTGGAGCTATAGGGGGGCTATAGGGGGGCTATAGGGCAGCTATAGGGGAGCTATAGTGGAGCTATAGGGGAGCTATAGGGGGGCTATAGTGGAGCTATAGGGGGGCTATAGGGCAGCTATAGGGGGGCTATAGGGGGGCTATAGTGGAGCTATAGGGGAGCTATAGGGCGGCTATAGGGGAGCTATAGGGCGGCTATAGGGGAGCTATAGGGCGGCTATAGGGCGGCTATAGTGGAGCTATAGTGGAGCTATAGGGGAGCTATAGGGGAGCTATAGGGCGGCTATAGGGGAGCTATAGGGCGGCTATAGGGGGGCTATAGGGCGGCTATAGTGGAGCAATAGGGCGGCTATAGGGGTCTATAGTGCGGCTATAGGGCGGCTATAGGGGTCTATAGTGCGGCTATAGTGGAGCTATAGGGCGGCTATAGGGGGGCTATAGGGGGGCTATAGGGCGGCTATGGGGGGGCTATAGTGGAGCTATAGGGCGGCTATAGTGGAGCTATAGGGCGGCTATAGGGGGGCTATAGGGCGGATATGGGGGGGCTATAGTGGAGCTATAGGGCGGCTATAGGGGAGCTATAGGGGGGCTATAGGGCGGCTATAGGGGGGCTATAGGGCGGCTATAGGGCGGCTATAGGGGAGCTATAGTGCGGCTATAGGGGAGCTATAGGGCGGCTATAGGGCGGCTATAGGGGGGCTATAGGGCGGCTATGGGGGGGATATAGTGGAGCTATAGGGCGGCTATAGTGGAGCTATAGGGCGGCTATAGGGGGCTCCAGGGCGATGTTGGAGTGATTACATGTTAGTGGAGGACTTATGCAAAACATTTTCACCAGTGTTCCCTTACGTGTGGTAATTGTGGCCATTTTACTATTTCAGTTCTGTTCATTCAGAGGTGGAAGAAGTATTCAGACTCTTTACTGCAGTACAAGTATTCATACACACTGAAAATACTCGTTCTGCTAGACTAGACCGGAAGTAAAAGTAGTCCAAAGTATTGATGAATGGGTCAAATGTTTTCCTATTCTATTATGTACCTCTGAGGTGTAGTGGAGAGGTAGCGAGTACTCTAGTAAAGTACTTGGTTCCAGTGTGTTTGTATGATAACTGGTATTGTTTTCACAATGAAACAATAAGCCCCGCCCTCATCCCTGATGATTTACATGGCGTCTCCTGTTACCGTGTCGTGAACACAAAGAGTTCTCAGGTCTATTGTGAGCATCCTCCTGCAGCCAAACAGGTCCGGTGAGTTATGACCGAGCTCTTCAACGCCAGCTGCCTCTGTGACACTCCGACCGCGACAGGAGACGTACTTCAGCTTCTCCTCCACTTTGTTGTTTATCATTTTAATACATGGATTCTTCCCGGAGAGGCTTTTTAAGAGAGGGGCCCCTGTGGCCGTCTTAATGCGTCTGTTTCTCTGGTTTGTTTGAAGTGCACACAAACATGGATACATGTGTGTGTTGGCTGCTGCTGTCACTTCTTCTTCTGCTTCCTGTCTCTTGCAGCGCGGCGCCGCACCGAGGGAACTGCCGCCCGATACGCTTCGAACCGCCGATGTTGGACTTCCACGAACAGTGAGTGTCTGATTCATTCTGTCTTTTGTTGTTTGAGACACTTGCCGCTTCTGCATGTTGAGCTTATTGGAGTGTATGAAGAGACATTCGTGTCGCAGATCATTGAAGAAGCTCCGCTGAGGTGTTAGACCTTCTTTAGGGTTGTGAGGTCACCGCCCTTCATTCTGCCAACTTGACGCATCACCGAGGAATCTTTAGAACTTCACCCAACTTCACCTGCAGAGGACTTATTAGACCACATTCCTGTGACTGTGGGTGCAGCACACCTGACCCAGCTTCACCTGGGTGTTGTGGGCGGAGCCAAGGGGTGCTGATCATACTTATTGTTATTGTGGTTTTTATCCTAAATGTGTCTCGCAGCATAAGTGTTTTTATGAACATCATGTTTTTATTGTGGGACACAAGTTTAGTTTTATTTAGTTTATTTTACTTTAGTTTATTTTGCACAATTTAAACAATACAATAAAAATGAACAAACAGATAAATAATATCTCAGAGCAGGAGCCTCCACCTGTATAATGTTATAATGAACATAACATGAACATACACACGATGTGACTACATGAAATACACACCTTGGAGTTTCTTTCCCGCTGTTCTTTGTTGACTTCTTGTTCAGAGTGGATGCTCTTTTCCCTCAGTACACACTCGCAGGCCGTCGGTGCATCGCTATGGTTACAGGCATCGGGGTCTTAAAGGTTAAAGGTGAAGTCTGAGAGTCCGTTAATGTTTGAATGATGTAAAGACATGACATTCAGTCTGAGGAGGATTATTCTTTTCTACAACATAATCACAAAGAGCCGAACAGATACCCGTCAACAAAGAGCGCAATCTCAGACTTCACCTTTGACCCCTGAACGTTTTGAGTGAATGAAGGTAAATCTGTGAACGACGTAAAGATCTGGACCGAGTGCTCGTAGTCCCAGACTCACAAGTCTCTACGTGTTAAATAATCATCTATTCACATGTTTCAGCTCCTCCTCTCTCCTCTCCTCTCTCCTCTCTCCTCTCTCCTCTCTCTCCCTCCTCCTCTCTCTCCTCCTCTCTCTCCTCTCTCTCCCTCCTCCTCTCTCTCCTCTCTTTCTCCTCTCTCTCTCTCCTCCTCTCTCTCCTCTCTCTCTCCTCTCTCTCTCCTCTCTCTCCTCTCTCTCCCTCCTCTCCGCTCCCTCCTCTCCTCTCAGACTCAGACTCTGTTTAAATAACGAGTCATTAAACTGCTCCAGACTCTGTTTAAATAACGAGTCATTAAACTGCTTCAGACTCTGTTTAAATAACGAGTCATTAAACTGCTCCAGACTCTGTTTCAATAACGAGTCATTAAACTGCTCCAGACTCTGTTTAAATAACGAGTCATTAAACTGCTCCAGACTCTGTTTCAATAACGAGTCATTAAACTGCTTCAGACTCTGTTTAAATAACGAGTCATTAAACTGCTCCAGACTCTGTTTCAATAACGTGTCATTAAACTGCTTCAGACTCTGTTTAAATAACGAGTCATTAAACTGCTTCAGACTCTGTTTCAATAACGTGTCATTAAACTGCTCCAGACTCTGTTTAAATAACGAGTCATTAAACTGCTTCAGACTCTGTTTAAATAACGAGTCATTAAACTGCTCCAGACTCTGTTTCAATAACGAGTCATTAAACTGCTTCAGACTCTGTTTAAATAACGAGTCATTAAACTGCTCCAGACTCTGTTTCAATAACGTGTCATTAAACTGCTTCAGACTCTGTTTAAATAACGAGTCATTAAACTGCTTCAGACTCTGTTTCAATAACGTGTCATTAAACTGCTTCAGACTCTGTTTAAATAACGAGTCATTAAACTGCTTCAGACTCTGTTTCAATAACGTGTCATTAAACTGCTCCAGACTCTGTTTAAATAACGAGTCATTAAACTGCTCCAGACTCTGTTTCAATAACGTGTCATTAAACTGCTCCAGACTCTGTTTCAATAACGTGTCATTAAACTGCTCCAGACTCTGTTTAAATAACGAGTCATTAAACTGCTCCAGACTCTGTTTCAATAACGAGTCATTAAACTGCTCCAGACTCTGTTTCAATAACGAGTCATTAAACTGCTCCAGACTCTGTTTAAATAACGAGTCATTAAACTGCTCCAGACTCTGTTTCAATAACGAGTCATTAAACTGCTCCAGACTCTGTTTCAATAACGTGTCATTAAACTGCTTCAGACTCTGTTTAAATAACGAGTCATTAAACTGCTCCAGACTCTGTTTAAATAACGAGTCATTAAACTGCTCCAGACTCTGTTTCAATAACGAGTCATTAAACTGCTTCAGACTCTGTTTAAATAACGAGTCATTAAACTGCTCCAGACTCTGTTTCAATAACATGTCATTAAACTGCTTCAGACTCTGTTTAAATAACGAGTCATTAAACTGCTCCAGACTCTGTTTAAATAACGAGTCATTAAACTGCTCCAGACTCTGTTTAAATAACGAGTCATTAAACTGCTCCAGACTCTGTTTAAATAACGAGTCATTAAACTGCTCCAGACTCTGTTTCAATAACGAGTCATTAAACTGCTCCAGACTCTGTTTCAATAACGTGTCATTAAACTGCTTCAGACTCTGTTTAAATAACGAGTCATTAAACTGCTCCAGACTCTGTTTAAATAACGAGTCATTAAACTGCTCCAGACTCTGTTTCAATAACGAGTCATTAAACTGCTCCAGACTCTGTTTCAATAACGAGTCATTAAACTGCTTCAGACTCTGTTTCAATAACGAGTCATTAAACTGCTCCAGACTCTGTTTAAATAACGAGTCATTAAACTGCTTCAGACTCTGTTTAAATAACGAGTCATTAAACTGCTCCAGACTCTGTTTCAATAACGAGTCATTAAACTGCTCCAGACTCTGTTTCAATAACGTGTCATTAAACTGCTTCAGACTCTGTTTAAATAACGAGTCATTAAACTGCTCCAGACATCATATTTTAATGTTTTAATGCTCCTACGTTCACTCTTTGTTTTCTGTAGATTTGTTGTTGTTGTTGTTGTCGTCTTTGTCTCACAGAAGCTCCTCCTCTTTCTCCACAGACCCGTTGGAATGCCCAAAATGGAGAAAGTTTATTTACATAATCCGAGCTCGGAGGAAATTAGTTTGATATCAATATCAGCAACAACGGCACATTTCCACGCCTCCTTTTTCCAGAACAGGGTAAGTACTCGTCTCTGTTCATGTTGATGTTGTTCTATCTGGAGGAGGATTATTCTATAAGTGAGATCAGTGTGATCACGTTCTTATTGTAAACGGGAGATTAATGAGGACGCATGTGCTTCCTTTAGTCGTTGCTTCAGGCTCCGGTAGCCTCGGTGGTCGAGCTCTTCATAAACCAGCAAACATGTGACCACACCAGCTCCAATGCACACACTCAACACTCTCCATCTTCAGTAGGAAACACAACCACTGATTATGATGATGCATGTCCCTAAAGTCTTACAGATGAAGGCTGATGCACGTCAATGAACCGTCGTTATTGATAGAGTCATAAAGGAGATGTTCCTAAAAATAGCTCTATTGGGAGAGAAGCTTCTCCAGAGCTCTGCAGCTGGACGGAGGACACCAACCATGTTGGTGTCCTCTGAGGTTATGTAACTTACTGAGCGTCTCAATGGCTCTCTGATGAAAACACCGTTTACACGTCTGAAGAACAACAATTCATTTCTACATGTTTAGAAACAGGAAGTCTTAAAATCCTCGTGAGTAAATATTGATCAGCTAAATCAAATAGTTCATATTCAGCCTTAGTTTCTTTAGAACATGTGTCATACTGGACTTGTTTCTCTACAGGGTTTGTATGAAGGTGATGAAGTAGTTGATGAATGTGAGAGCGTTATATTCTCGACAGTGGAGGTCAGTCGGTCACAGCTCGTTGTCTTCTTCATTCTTCACACTTCGTTCTGTTTGTTCATTCTCTGGAGTTTCACAGAGTATGAACTCCTTCGCTCAGAGACTCGAGTTTAACCGGAGCTTGAGCCTCCACGCACCAGTTTAAAGTCCTCTAACTCGTGTAAAGAGCTCTAAATAACCAGCGCTCAGATCCTCTACGGCTGGTTTCTGGTTCCTCAGAAGAGAACGAAAGGTTTAGATTTGTTTCAGTTGTGCTCCTAAACTCAAAGACGTGAGAGAGGAAGCTTCTGTTCCAAAGCAGCTCTTAGAACATGTCTTTACACACTTTAATGTCTTTACACACTTTAATGTCTTTACACACTTTATTAATGTCTTTACACACTTTAATGTCTTTACACACTTTAATGTCTTTACACACTTTAATGTCTTTACACACTTTAATGTCTTTACACACTTTAATGTCTTTACACACTTTATTAATGTCTTTACACACTTTAATGTCTTTACACACTTTAATGTCTTTACACACTTTAATGTCTTTACACACTTTAATGTCTTTACACACTTTAATGTCTTTACACACTTTAATGTCTTTACACACTTTATTAATGTCTTTACACACTTTAATGTCTTTACACACTTTAATGTCTTAACACACTTTATTAATGTCTTTACACACTTTAATGTCTTTACACACTTTAATGTCTTTACACACTTTAATGTCTTTACAGACTTTATTAATGTCTTTACACACTTTAATGTCTTTACACACTTTAATGTCTTTACACACTTTAATGTCTTTACACACTTTAATGTCTTTACACTTATTAAAGTCTTTACACACTTTAATGTCTTTACACACTTTAATGTCTTTACACACTTTAATGTCTTTACACACTTTAATGTCTTTACACACTTTAATGTCTTTACACACTTTAATGTCTTTACACACTTTAATGTCTTTACACACTTTAATGTCTACACACTTTAATGTCTTTACACACTTTAATGTCTTTACACACTTTAATGTCTTTACACACTTTAATGTCTTTACACACTTTAATGTCTACACACTTTAATGTCTTTACACACTTTAATGTCTTTACACACTTTAATGTCTACACACTTTAATGTCTTTACACACTTTAATGTCTACACACTTTAATGTCTTTACACACTTTAATGTCTTTACATACTTTAATGTCTTTACACACTTTAATGTCTTTACAGACTTTATTAATGTCTTTACACACTTTAATGTCTTTACACACTTTAATGTCTTTACACACTTTAATGTCTTTACACACTTTAATGTCTACACACTTTAATGTCTTTACACACTTTAATGTCTTTACACACTTTAATGTCTTTACACACTTTAATGTCTTTACACACTTTAATGTCTACACACTTTAATGTCTTTACACACTTTAATGTCTTTACACACTTTATTAATGTCTTTACACGCTTTAATGTCTTTACACACTTTATTAATGTCTTTACACACTTTATTAATGTCTTTACACACTTTAATGTCTTTACACACTTTAATGTCTTTACACACTTTATTAATGTCTTTACACACTTTATTAATGTCTTTACACACTTTAATGTCTTTACACACTTTATTAATGTCTTTACACACTTTAATGTCTTTACACACTTTATTAATGTCTTTACACACTTTAATGTCTTTACACACTTTAATGTCTTTACACACTTTAATGTCTTTACACACTTTAATGTCTTTACACACTTTATTAATGTCTTTACACACTTTATTAATGTCTTTACACACTTTAATGTCTTTACACACTTTAATGTCTACACACTTTAATGTCTTTACACACTTTATTAATGTCTTTACACACTTTATTCATGTCTTTACACACTTTAATGTCTTTACACACTTTAATGTCTACACACTTTAATGTCTTTACACACTTTATTAATGTCTTTACACACTTTAATGTCTTTACACACTTTAATGTCTACACACTTTAATGTCTTTACACACTTTAATGTCTTTACAGACTTTAATGTCTTTACACACTTTATTATTGTCTTTACACACTTTAATGTCTTTACACACTTTATTAATGTTTTGACACACTTTAATGTCTTTACACACTTTAATGTCTTTACACACTTTATTAATGTCTTTACACACTTTATTAATGTTTTGACACACTTTAATGTCTTTACACACTTTAATGTCTTTACACACTTTAATGTTTTTACACACTTTAATGTCTTTGCACACTTTATTAATGTTTTGACACACTTTAATGTCTTTACACACTTTATTAATGTCTTTACACACTTTATTAATGTTTTGACACACTTTAATGTTGTTACACACTTTTCTTCCGTTCCTTATTCATGAACTTCTTTAAATGACACTTTAAGTGCACACTGCGCGTTCTTCCTAACTATTCTATTTGTATTTGTGAGCTGCGTAGTCTGTCTTAAATGCACAGAATATATTTTTCCTAAACAATTCTGAATGTAGAAATATGGAAAAGAATATTTTTAGGAACGAGTTACTTCTCAACAGCCCACGTCGTACTTCTTTGTGACGTTGTGTAAAAGATATTCAGCTTCTTAATGTGACCCACATTGGAAACAGGACGTCCAAACAGGTGGAAGAGACCTTCAGGGTCTCTGTAGGTGTCTTCGTGTGAGCTCGTGTCCACCAGTACATGACGTCCATCCTTCTCTCTGCACCTTCTGGTGATACAGGAGGTCCTCTGTAGCCCCGCCCACTCTCTAGCGCTCCAATCACGTAGGATCTGATTTGAATCCCTCTCTGTACACCGCTCACATGCTTCTGTTTCCTTCGAGGAAGAAGTCTCAGTGCAGACGTTTGAAGACGCTCTGACTTCTGTTTCACTGGGATAAAAACAATCCGTTGACGACGAAACGACGGCGCTCACAGGCGACCAGTCGAAGCGCTGCGTTACCTCCAGTCAGAGGGTTTGATAACTGCGTTTCACTTTACATGCGTCTCTTTCTTCTAAAACAAAGTCCTTCTGCAGCTCGTGCTCATCCATTAGTGATGCTGTAATTACACGACCCCACAACATATATAAAGACCTTCTCATGCAGAATAGAAGAGTCAGGGTAACAGAGTCTGAGCGTTCATCAGCTCAAATAAAGCAGATGAATCCGGTTTAGTTTCCTGCACATGAAGACTTCCCCTTCAGGACAGACGGGTTCCGTGGCTTTCAGCAGCGCTGCTGCATTTCCTGGTTTAGTGTCGTCGTTGTATTAGTTGTGACATGGAGCGGAGGGTTGTTGGTTCTAACGGCGTGTGCTGGAGGTGCTTCAGTGGTTCGGTCTTCAGAATGCTGTGTGAGAGGAAGCAGCACGAGGCCTCTGGTGTGTTACTGACTGCTTTAGTTCGGCTCTAATGTGAAGTTGTATCTGATTCCATAACCTCACCAGACTTCTCTCCGCTATTGGAATCTTTAAGAACGTCTCAAACTCTGCCTGTAGAATCATAAAGACCTGATGAGTAAATAATGATCCTCCTGCGTTCTTTAATAAACATGTGTTGATTAAATCTTCCCGTCAAAGAGAGTCCCAGAGATCAGCTCACCATGTTCATCAGCTGTGTACTAATACTTTGAGTATACTCTGCATTGTGTATTTGTATTGACATTAGATGAGACTCTGGAGAACAAAGTCGAACAATCTGTACTTTTAGTTCCAGTTAAACCCAGAGCTCACAACGGAGGTTCAGACATCATTTCTATATGTTCTATAAGATTATCTCCAGAGTGAACCAGACCAGGCTCTGGTGTTGAGCATCTCTGACAGTATGTAGAGTTTCCTGTCTGACCAACACTCTGGATCAGTCAGCAATGAACCGGTCGGAGGGTTTAGTATCTGCTGAGCAGTCTCCGTCGGTGTTTACGAGACATTGTGAACATTCTGTTCTGTTCCAGTCACGATGTACGAGTCTGGCTTTTATCCCACTGTTCTTCTCATCCTCTTGTTGCTATGGATATGTATTGTCTCTTGTCTTTCAATTAAAAAAACAAAACAAAAACAGAAAAGTATCATAATAATACATTTTAAAAATGCGTTGACGCACAATCAAATAATTGGCTGCGTTAATTAATGAATGCATTAACGTGAAATGAACGCGTTAACTTGCCCAGCACTAGTATTTATATATAGATATTCATATGTTGTGTTCTCTCCACAGATAATCCCACCAGCAGGAAACACATCGTTCGATGTCGTGTTTCTGGCTCGAGTAGTTGGGAACGTAGAAAACACTTTATTTATTAACACGTCTCATCACGGAGTGTTTACGTACCAGGTATGGACCAAAGACAGTACGTCCACTTGTGATGGTTTCTAATAGAAAGCGTGACTCTTCTTTCTGTCCTGGTCTCTGTTCTGGAGGTTTTTGGGGTCGGCATCCCGAACCCCTTCAGACTGAGGCCGTTCATCGGGGCCCGAGTCCCAGTCAACAGCAGCTTCTCTCCTCTCATAAACATCCACAACCCCTTCAGTGAACCGCTGCAGGTACAGTACTCTGTCTGTCTGTCTGTCTGTGACACATGTGACACATGTGGTGTGTTCATGTTCCACGTCTGACTCCAGGTGGTGGAGATGTACTCCAGCGGTGGAGATCTTCATCTGGAGCTTCCTACAGGTCAACAAGGAGGAACTGGAAAACTATGGGTGAGTTTCACGTCTCACTGCGTTTGTGTCGAGTCCTGTTCTTTCATTTAGAAGACGAAGGATAAACCGTGTACATGCAGCCGTTCACGCCGTGATGTCCTCTCCATGTTGCTCCCGTCTGTGTTTACGTCTCTTTTTATTTCTGACTTCAGCGGTTTTGGTCTTTTTTTGCTAAATATCTTGAACGAACCGTTACATTGTAAGAAATGTAACTGTAAGCAGCAGAAGCTTGTGACATCTTCTGGTAAAGTTTAAATCGACCACGTCTCTGCTGACCAAACATCTTCAAGATTAAAACTACATTTGTTCATTCTGAGGTTACAAAAGCTGAATCCAAGCAGCAAAACTGGACGAAACGTCCTCAATTAATCTCAACTGTGGAACAATGAGAGTACCGTGTGTGACGGGGAAACAGGAAACAGAAGTAGAGAGTAAACTGAGACTCGTGAAGGAGCTGCATACAATGATATCAATTCATCAGAAGTGATCCTTTCAGAACATGCACGCTCCACTCTTCTACAGCTACAGCCTCGTTTAACACTCTGTTTGTTTGTTTGATCGTATTTTATTGTCCATTTTCACATTTTTTACTTAAATTCTTGCTCTGTGCTTATTGTGCCGCACTAATCACTGATGCTGGAGTGTTCTGAATCAAAGTATCGTCACATATGGGTAATAACGGAGGAATGTTGGCGTTTATTGTCTAAACGTGGTCGACCTCGTCCCGGCAGGAGATTCCTCCGTTCGAGACGAAGGGCGTGATGAGAGCCAGCTTCTCGTCCAGAGACGTCGACAACCACACGGCGTTCATCCGGATCAAAACCAACGCTACCAACGAAGACCAGTTCATCATCCTCCCCGTGGAGGTGGAGGTCACATCAGGTGGGTCTTTGTCACGGTCACACTCTGTGTCGTCCTGTCCTCTCTCAGCTCAACCTCCTCTGACTCCTGTGTTGCAGCTCCGGGTATCTACTCGTCCACAGAGATGCTGGACTTTGGTACTCTGCGCTCACAAGGTATGACACCCGACATGAGGAGATCCATCTGGAGCTTTTCGTTCCCTCTCTCGGACTCTTTGCTCACTCCTCTGCTCCTTTTTGTCTCTCAGATCGTCCCAAACTGCTGAATCTGCACCTTTTAAACTCTGGAACAAAAGACGTTCCTATAACAGTAGGTCTCCTCTGCAGCCTTTCTGTCTCTCAATCCTTTCACTTTCAGTTGATGAAGGTCAAGAAGAGAAGTACAACACGTCACGAACCTAACGATACAAACAGTCAGTCACAAACATCGATCTTCATCCTGCATATTCACCCTCTCATCCATTCTACTTTACACTCTACAAGAACCATATATATAACTATACATATATATATATACATATACATATATAGTTATATATATATATATATATATACATATATATATATATATATATATATATATATATATATATATATACATATATATATATATATACATATATATATATATATACATATATATATATATATATATATATACATATATATATATATATGTATATATATATATGTGTATATATATATATATATATATATATATGTGTATATATATATATATGTATATATATATATATATATATATATATATATATATATATATATATATAACTATATATGTATATGTATATATATATATATATATATATATGTATATATATATATATATATATATATATATATATATATATATATATATAACTATATATTTATCGTTATATACTCAATGACAAACAATGTAAAAGATTCGAACAATCAGAAACCAGCACAGTTGTAGATCATCATCCTCCAAACTATACCTGTCATAACAATTCAGTCATATGAAATATTGTAGATCCCACAGAACCTTCAGTGTGATTTCAGCATAGTCTCCTCCGATAACGTCCATAGCAGGGTTCCAAACAGAAGAACCCATTCCCGTCTCCTTGGAGAAGGTGTGCAGTCGTAGAACCTTGTGATGGCCGACGCTGTGAGGTTGCATCCTTTCTTCAGAACCCTGTGAACGTGTCTCTTGGTGTTAACCTTCATGCTTCACTGGTCTTCTGCTCTTCAGAGTGTACGCACGACTCCGTCCAACGAAGCCGTCACCGTGGATTTTAAAGCCGTCACTCTGAAAGCCGGAGAGAGCCGATACACCAAAGTAGCGAGTATTAGTTTTGATGGTAAGTCCTGCTTGTTGTTCGTATTTGACACGATGATGGTTTTAACCTTGGTGATTGTCTGAGGCTTTTCTTTGGAGGCTTTTGAATTGTTGAGGTGTTTCTATTATTTTGTCCACCCCATTCATGTGATTGAGGTGAGGCTACATAACAAACACTGGAAACTTCACATCTCATTTTATCTCTTACTTCTGCTAAATATCTTCAAACAGATTCATATTTGTCATCGCAAACAGCAGACCGCTTGTGACGAACGGCCTCCAGCAGCTGGGAGAGTTAAAAGTTGTCGAGATACAAAATAAAAAGGTTGAGCGACCACATCCCGACTCTATGAGCTGTGACTCAGACAGAATATCACTTATCTTCAAGAGGAATTCTATTTTTATGCTCATTTAAAACATGCATCAGAACAGCTGCACAGAAACAACACGACTCCATAAAACGTCCTCAATTCTTCCAAAAACAAGTCTTTGTGCTCGTTTGAGGTGATTCCTTTGTGCTGATGAAGTGAATAGATTATGGAAACACCTTCACTGAATAAGTTCTCTCAGGGCTGATCAGCTCGACGGTTAGTTTGAATACGCTCTGAACCGTTTCCTCCTAACGAGGAGACGCTGAGCGGCTTGACCTCAGCTTCCTCTAAAGACGCACCAGAGTCTTCTGTATGAGAAGTTCAACTTCCTTTTTAACAACGATTCCATTGAACTGTTTCAGGTTTATTCTACTTACAATAACAAGTCATGAATCAACATATTTGCCTTGTTGTGTGCGGTACTACCGATTGACTGTGGACGTTGTTCGACAGTCTTTACATCGTGTTCTTAAACTGCAGTTTTGTGCTTTAGAGCATTGCACAACTTCCTCTCGTGAGGCCACGTGTCCTTCTTTGCAGTTTGCTTATCTGCTGTTTTTGATGTGTTTCTGTATTTTTGTCGTTGCAGCCTCAAAGGCCAGAAGACCGTATCAGTTCTCTGGTAAGATAACGGTGAAAGCGAAAGAGAAGAATTACTCCAAGCTTGAAATCCCTTTCCAGGCAGATGTTTTAGACGGGTGAGTGTTGAGACAGACGGTGGCTTCATGCGTGAGGAAAGGTTCAGTTCTCTAAACCTGTCCCTGTCTTCTGGCAGATACCTGGGCTTTGACCACACGGCCACTCTGTTCCACATCAGGGACAGTCCTGTGGACCCCGTGGACAGACCCATCTTCCTCACCAACGCCTTCAGCTTTGCCATCCGGATACACAACGTGTCTCTACCAGAGGAGGCCAAAACCATGTTTAATGTGAGAGATGGAGAGAGAGAGAGACAGACACAGAGAGAGAGACACAGACAGACACAGAGAGAGAGACACAGACAGACACAGAGAGAGAGACAGACAGACACAGAGAGAGAGACACAGACAGACAGAGAGAGAGAGACACAGAGAGAGAGACACAGACAGACACAGAGAGAGAGACACAGACAGACACAGAGAGAGAGACACAGACAGACAGACAGACAGAGAGAGAGACACAGACAGAGAGAGAGACACAGACAGAGAGAGAGACACAGACAGAGAGAGAGACACAGACAGACACAGAGAGAGAGACACAGACAGACAGACAGAGAGAGAGAGACACAGACAGACACAGAGAGAGAGACACAGACAGACACAGAGAGAGAGACAGAGAGAGACAGACACAGAGAGAGAGACACAGACAGACACAGAGAGAGAGACACAGACAGACACAGAGAGAGAGACACAGAGAGAGAGACACATATAGACAGACACAGAGAGAGAGACACAGACAGACACAGAGAGAGAGACACAGAGAGAGAGACACAGAGAGAGAGACACAGACAGACAGACACAGACAGACAGACAGACACAGACAGACAGACACAGACAGACAGAGAGAGAGAGACACAGACAGACAGAGAGAGAGACACAGAGAGACACAGAGAGAGAGACACAGACAGACACAGAGAGAGACACAGACAGACAGACAGACACACACAGACAGACAGACACAGAGAGAGAGACACAGACAGACACAGAGAGAGAGACACAGACAGACAGACACAGAGAGAGAGACACAGACAGACACAGAGAGAGAGACACAGACAGACACAGAGAGAGAGACACAGACAGACAGACACAGAGAGAGAGACACAGACAGACACAGAGAGAGAGACAGAGAGAGAGACACAGAGAGAGAGACACAGACGGACACAGAGAGAGAGACACAGACAGACACAGAGAGAGAGACACAGACAGACACAGAGAGAGAGACACAGACAGACACAGAGAGAGAGACAGAGAGAGACAGACACAGAGAGAGAGACACAGACGGACACAGAGAGAGAGACACAGACAGACACAGAGAGAGAGACACAGACAGACACAGAGAGAGAGACACAGACAGACACAGAGAGAGACAGACACAGAGAGAGAGACACAGACAGACAGACACAGAGAGAGAGACACAGACAGACACAGAGAGAGAGACACAGACAGACACAGAGAGAGAGACACAGACAGACAGAGAGAGACAGACACAGAGAGAGAGACACAGACAGACACAGAGAGAGAGACACAGACAGACAGACATAGGCAGACAGACAGAGGTCCCACTCTGACTGAGATTCAGTGTGTGAGGTCAGAGGTGTGATATCTCTTCTTCTCTCTGTTTTAGGTGCAGAACCTCAGCGCTCCCATCCTCATTCCTCCTCATGAGTCCCGCTACATCTTCTCGCTCCTCTTCAGGCCGGTCCGACCCTCCATCCACATCGACAGCAACATCCTGCTCATCACCAACGCATCCAAGTTCCACCTGCCGGTCCGAGCCTACACCGGCTTCTTAGAGGTCAGAGATAGTACTCTATATATCTACGTGTGTGTGTGTCTATATATATATATATATATATATATATATAGACACACACACACACAAAACAAACATGCTCTGTTATAGTAAGAGTACTACTACCACACAGCATTAATACCTTGTCTCCTGTCTCCAGCCTCTGGTCCTGCCTCCCAGTCTGAAGGAGAACCTCCTGGACTTCGGGGTTCGCAGTGCAACAGACACCAGCAGCATCACGTTTGTGGTGGTCAACAGTAATCCTATAGAGGTGAGACCACTACAGTACACATCCAACAGTTTGTTTCCTGTTTCTTGTCCATTTAACACTCTAGTACAGTGGTTCTCAACTGGTCTGGCTGCGGGACCCACCATCACCCCTTAATGACAAGCCACAACCCACGACCCAAATCATATATATATATATATATATATATATATATATATATATAATTTGGGTATATCTATATTCAAAAAGAGTAATGTCTCTGTGTTGTAAAAAACTGTCAAATCAAATAAAGAAAGTACACATCAATTATATTTTAACAATTATTATTCTCATTTTTCAAATTTAACTGGATGGATTATAAATACATAGAAATACATGAATACATGTTCTTCTCATTTCAAGTAAAATAACAGCTGGATTAAAAAATAAATTACGTAACAAAATACATTTTAGAAAAATAGTTTTCACTGAATTGTCCTGCAGCTTTAAATTCAGTTCATTCAGGGTGAAGTGAAAAAGCCACGATATTATATTTTTCTCATCTTCTAAAAAGAGAAAGTAGTGTTTGAAGAATTCACCTCTATGAGTCTGTCCAGTCAGAGTCTGACTCTGGTCTCTCTGGACATTTCTCTCTGATGGAGATCGTCCTATGATTTGACTTTCACACTTCAACAGTCCTGCTCTGTCTCTGTGTCCTCGTCTCTCCCCGTGTGTCACGGTGTGTGTACATCTCAATGAGTCAGGAAACCTGTCAGAATACTCATATTTGATTGGCTGAGCTGCATCATATGATGTGATTCACAACGCATTGGTCTGTGTTTTTCCTGCACCGCTGAACAAGTACCGTAAATGCTGGAATAATTCCGCTGCATAAAAAATGCCCTTCAAAATAAAATCACATATTATTATTATATTTTTCTTTTTTTTGTCAGTCAAAGACCCGCTGAAAACGGGTCCGTGACCCAAAAGTGGGTCGCGACCCACCAGTTGAGAATCACTGCTCTAGTCCATTGTGTTTCGTTCTTCATGGTCTTTTAAAAGTGCTGACTCGTGTCTTAAAATATCTCTGGCACAACACAAAGCCTTCATGCCGACATACTTGCGCTGTTCATCACTACTTTCTTTATCTCACGGCTTTGTGTCCTCCAGCTGGAGATCAAGTCCTGGCTGGTGACGGGAGACAGTTTGTCGATGGAGCTGCTGACGACGGAGAAAGGAAACTCCACAGTGGCTCTGAGTCGCCTACGAGAGCTGCAGAACACCTCGGCCTCCCATCAGCAGACGGTAAGACCTCCGCTGTGTCCGTCTGCTGGCGGCTTTATGTCCTGAACATTTATATGAATCACAAACTTCATAACTGATGAAGTCCAGCAGAAAACACAACCTGTTGGGTCTGGTTAGGATGAGACGAAGAGTACTAATAGAATAAATATAAGTACAACGACCACACTGTAAACGTACTCTGTTACAGTAAAGGTACTACTACCACACTGTAAACGTACTCTGTTACAGTAAGAGTACTACTACCACACAGTAAACGTACTCTGTTACAGTAAGAGTACTACTACCACACAGTAAACGTACTCTGTTACAGTAAGAGTACTACTACCACACTGTAAACATACTCTGTTACAGTAAGAGTACTACTACCACACAGTAAACGTACTCTGTTACAGTAAGAGTACCACTACCACACTGTAAACATACTCTGTTACAGTAAGAGTACTACTACCACACTGTAAACATACTCTGTTACAGTAAGAGTACTACTACCACACTGTAAACGTACTCTGTTACAGTAAGAGTACCACTACCACACTGTAAACATACTCTGTTACAGTAAGAGTACTACTACCACACTGTAAACATACTCTGTTACAGTAAGAGTACTACTACCACACTGTAAACGTACTCTGTTACAGTAAGAGTACCACTACCACACTGTAAACATACTCTGTTACAGTAAGAGTACTACTACCACACTGTAAACATACTCTGTTACAGTAAGAGTACTACTACCACACAGTAAACATACTCTGTTACAGTAAGAGTACTACTACCACACTGTAAACATACTCTGTTACAGTAAGAGTACCACTACCACACTGTAAACATACTCTGTTACAGTAAGAGTACCACTACCACACTGTAAACATACTCTGTTACAGTAAGAGTACCACTACCACACTGTAAACATACTCTGTTACAGTAAGAGTACTACTACCACACTGTAAACATACTCTGTTACAGTAAGAGTACTACTACCACACTGTAAACATACTCTGTTACAGTAAGAGTACTACTACCACACTGTAAACGTACTCTGTTATAGTAAGAGTACCACTACCACACTATAAACGTACTCTGTTACAGTAAGAGTACTACTACCACACTGTAAACGTACTCTGTTACAGTAAGAGTACCACTACCACACTGTAAACGTACTCTGTTACAGTAAGAGTACTACTACCACACTGTAAACATACTCTGTTACAGTAAGAGTACCACTACCACACAGTAAACATACTCTGTTACAGTAAGAGTACTACTACCACACTGTAAACATACTCTGTTACAGTAAGAGTACTACTACCACACTGTAAACATACTCTGTTACAGTAAGAGTACTACTACCACACAGTAAACGTACTCTGTTACAGTAAGAGTACTACTACCACACTGTAAACATACTCTGTTACAGTAAGAGTACTACTACCACACTGTAAACATACTCTGTTACAGTAAGAGTACTACTACCACACAGTAAACATACTCTGTTACAGTAAGAGTACTACTACCACACTGTAAACATACTCTGTTACAGTAAGAGTACTACTACCACACTGTAAACATACTCTGTTACAGTAAGAGTACTACTACCACACAGTAAACGTACTCTGTTACAGTAAGAGTACTACTACCACAGTAAACGTACTCTGTTACAGTAAGAGTACCACTACCACACTGTAAACATACTCTGTTACAGTAAGAGTACTACTACCACACTGTAAACATACTCTGTTACAGTAAGAGTACTACTACCACACAGTAAACGTACTCTGTTACAGTAAGAGTACCACTACCACACTGTAAACATACTCTGTTACAGTAAGAGTACTACTACCACAGTAAACGTACTCTGTTACAGTAAGAGTACCACTACCACACTGTAAACATACTCTGTTACAGTAAGAGTACTACTACCACACTGTAAACATACTCTGTTACAGTAAGAGTACTACTACCACACAGTAAACGTACTCTGTTACAGTAAGAGTACCACTACCACACTGTAAACATACTCTGTTACAGTAAGAGTACTACTACCACACTGTAAACATACTCTGTTACAGTAAGAGTACTACTACCACACTGTAAACGTACTCTGTTACAGTAAGAGTACCACTACCACACAGTAAACGTACTCTGTTACAGTAAGAGTACTACTACCACACTGTAAACGTACTCTGTTACAGTAAGAGTACTACTACCACACAGTAAACGTACTCTGTTACAGTAAGAGTACTACTACCACAGTAAACGTACTCTGTTACAGTAAGAGTACCACTACCACACTGTAAACATACTCTGTTACAGTAAGAGTACTACTACCACACTGTAAACATACTCTGTTACAGTAAGAGTACTACTACCACACAGTAAACGTACTCTGTTACAGTAAGAGTACCACTACCACACTGTAAACATACTCTGTTACAGTAAGAGTACTACTACCACAGTAAACGTACTCTGTTACAGTAAGAGTACCACTACCACACTGTAAACATACTCTGTTACAGTAAGAGTACTACTACCACACTGTAAACATACTCTGTTACAGTAAGAGTACTACTACCACACAGTAAACGTACTCTGTTACAGTAAGAGTACCACTACCACACTGTAAACATACTCTGTTACAGTAAGAGTACTACTACCACACTGTAAACATACTCTGTTACAGTAAGAGTACTACTACCACACAGTAAACGTACTCTGTTACAGTAAGAGTACTACTACCACACTGTAAACATACTCTGTTACAGTAAGAGTACTACTACCACACTGTAAACATACTCTGTTACAGTAAGAGTACCACTACCACACTGTAAACGTACTCTGTTACAGTAAGAGTACCACTACCACACTGTAAACATACTCTGTTACAGTAAGAGTACTACTACCACACTGTAAACGTACTCTGTTACAGTAAGAGTACTACTACCACACAGTAAACATACTCTGTTACAGTAAGAGTACTACTACCACACAGTAAACATACTCTGTTACAGTAAGAGTACTACTACCACACTGTAAACGTACTCTGTTACAGTAAGAGTACTACTACCACACAGTAAACATACTCTGTTACAGTAAGAGTACTACTACCACACAGTAAACGTACTCTGTTACAGTAAGAGTACCACTACCACACTGTAAACGTACTCTGTTACAGTAAGAGTACTACTACCACACTGTAAACATACTCTGTTACAGTAAGAGTACTACTACCACAATGTAAACGTACTCTGTTACAGTAAGAGTACTACTACCACACTGTAAACATACTCTGTTACAGTAAGAGTACTACTACCACACAGTAAACGTACTCTGTTACAGTAAGAGTACCACTACCACACTGTAAACATACTCTGTTACAGTAAGAGTACTACTACCACACTGTAAACATACTCTGTTACAGTAAGAGTACTACTACCACACAGTAAACGTACTCTGTTACAGTAAGAGTACCACTACCACACTGTAAACATACTCTGTTACAGTAAGAGTACTACTACCACACAGTAAACGTACTCTGTTACAGTAAGAGTACTACTACCACACTGTAAACATACTCTGTTACAGTAAGAGTACTACTACCACACTGTAAACATACTCTGTTACAGTAAGAGTACTACTACCACACTGTAAACATACTCTGTTACAGTAAGAGTACTACTACCACACTGTAAACATACTCTGTTACAGTAAGAGTACTACTACCACACTGTAAACATACTCTGTTACAGTAAGAGTACTACTACCACACTGTAAACGTACTCTGTTACAGTAAGAGTACCACTACCACACTGTAAACATACTCTGTTACAGTAAGAGTACTACTACCACACTGTAAACATACTCTGTTACAGTAAGAGTACTACTACCACACTGTAAACATACTCTGTTACAGTAAGAGTACTACTACCACACAGTAAACATACTCTGTTACAGTAAGAGTACTACTACCACACTGTAAACATACTCTGTTACAGTAAGAGTACTACTACCACACTGTAAACATACTCTGTTACAGTAAGAGTACTACTACCACACTGTAAACGTACTCTGTTACAGTAAGAGTACTACTACCACACAGTAAACATACTCTGTTACAGTAAGAGTACTACTACCACACAGTAAACGTACTCTGTTACAGTAAGAGTACTACTACCACACAGTAAACGTACTCTGTTACAGTAAGAGTACTACTACCACACTGTAAACATACTCTGTTACAGTAAGAGTACTACTACCACACAGTAAACGTACTCTGTTACAGTAAGAGTACTACTACCACACAGTAAACATACTCTGTTACAGTAAGAGTACTACTACCACACTATAAACGTACTCTGTTACAGTAAGAGTACTACTACCACACAGTAAACGTACTCTGTTACAGTAAGAGTACTACTACCACACTGTAAACA
>NC_136637.1:30692137-30729637 GCF_949748355.1 Melanostigma gelatinosum
TGGTTAACGTTAACTTTATTTACACTGTGATGGTTAACGTTAACTTTATTTACACTCTGATGGTTAACGTTAAACTTTATTCACACACTGATGGTTAACGTTAACTTTATTTACATGCTGATGGTTAACGTTAACCATTAGCGTGTAAATAAAGTTTAACATTAAACTTTATTTACACTGTGATGGTTAACGTTAAAACTTTATTTACACTCTGATGTTAACATTAAACTTTATTTTCACTCTGATGGTTAACATTAAACTTTATTTTCACTCTGATGGTTAACATTAAACTTTATTCACACTGATGGTTTACGTTAAACTTTATTTACACTGTGATGGTTAACGTTAAAACTTTATTTACACTCTGATGTTAACATTAAACTTTATTTTCACTCTGATGGTTAACATTAAACTTTATTTTCACTCTGATGGTTAACATTAAACTTTATTCACACTCTGATGGTTTACGTTAAACTTTATTTACACTCTGATGGTTTACGTTAAACTTTATTTACACTCTGATGGTTTACGTTAAACTTTATTTACACTCTGATGGTTAACGTTAAACTTTATTTACACTCTGATGGTTAACGTTAACTTTATTTACACTCTGATGGTTGACGTTAAAACTTTATTTACACTCTGATGTTAACGTTAAAACTTTATTTACACGCTGATCGTTAACGTTAAAACTTTATTTACACGCTGATTGTTAACGTTAAAACTTTATTTACACGCTGATTGTTAACGTTAAAACTTTATTTACACGCTGATTGTTAACGTTAAAACTTTATTTACACGCTGATGGTTAACATTAAACTTTATTTACACTCTGATGGTTAACGTTAAACTTTATTTACACTCTGATGGTTAACGTTAAAACTTTATTTACACGCTGATTGTTAACGTTAAAACTTTATTTACACGCTGATTGTTAACGTTAAAACTTTATTTACACGCTGATGGTTAACGTTAAACTTTATTTACACTCTGATGGTTAACCTTAAAACTTTATTTACACTGTGATGGTTAACGTTAACCATCACAGTGTAAATAAAGTTTAACGTTAAAACTTTATTTACACTGTGATGGTTAACGTTAACCATCAGAGTGTAAATAAAGTTTAACGTTAAAACTTTATTTACACTGTGATGGTTAACGTTAAACTTTATTCACACACTGATGGTTAACGTTAACTTTATTTACACTCTGATGGTTGACGTTGAACTTTATTTACACGCTGATGGTTAACGTTGAACTTTATTTACACGCTGATGGTTAACGTTAACCATCAGTGTAAATAAAGTTTAACGTTAAAACTTTATTTACACTCTGATGGTTACCGTTAACTTTATTTACACGCTGATGGTTACCGTTAAAACTTTATTTACACTCTGATGGTTACCGTTAACTTTATTTACACGCTGATGGTTAACGTTAAAACTTTATTTACACTCTGATGGTTAACGTTAACTTTATTTACACGCTGATGGTTACCGTTAAAACTTTATTTACACTCTGATGGTTACCGTTAACTTTATTTACACGCTGATCGTTAACGTTAAAACTTTATTTACACGCTGATTGTTAACGTTAAAACTTTATTTACACGCTGATTGTTAACGTTAAAACTTTATTTACACGCTGATTGTTAACGTTAAAACTTTATTTACACGCTGATGGTTAACATTAAACTTTATTTACACTCTGATGGTTAACGTTAAACTTTATTTACACTCTGATGGTTAACGTTAAAACTTTATTTACACGCTGATTGTTAACGTTAAAACTTTATTTACATGCTGATTCTTAACGTTAAAACTTTATTTACACGCTGATGGTTAACGTTAAACTTTATTTACACTCTGACGGTTAACCTTAAAACTTTATTTACACTGTGATGGTTAACGTTAACCATCACAGTGTAAATAAAGTTTAACGTTAAAACTTTATTTACACTCTGATGGTTAACGTTAAACTTTATTCACACACTGATGGTTAACGTTAACTTTATTTACACTCTGATGGTTGACGTTGAACTTTATTTACACGCTGATGGTTAACGTTGAACTTTATTTACACGCTGATGGTTAACGTTAACCATCAGTGTAAATAAAGTTTAACGTTAAAACTTTATTTACACTCTGATGGTTACCGTTAACTTTATTTACACGCTGATGGTTACCGTTAAAACTTTATTTACACTCTGATGGTTACCGTTAACTTTATTTACACGCTGATGGTTACCGTTAAAACTTTATTTACACTCTGATGGTTAACGTTAAAACTTTATTTACACTCTGATGGTTAATGTTAAAACTTTATTTACACGCTGATGGTTAACGTTAACTTTATTTACACGCTGATGGTTAACGTTAACTTTATTTACATGCTGATGGTTAACATTAACCATCACAGTGTAAATAAAGTTTACACTCTGATGGTTAACGTTAAAACTTTATTTACACTCTGATGGTTAATGTTAAAACTTTATTTACACGCTGATGGTTAACGTTAACTTTATTTACACTCTGATGGTTAATGTTAAAACTTTATTTACACGCTGATGGTTAACGTTAACTTTATTTACACGCTGATGGTTAACGTTAACTTTATTTACATGCTGATGGTTAACGTTAACCATCACAGTGTAAATAAAGTTTACACTCTGATGGTTACCGTTAAAACTTTATTTACACTCTGATGGTTAACGTTAAAACTTTATTTACACTCTGATGGTTAATGTTAACTTTATTTACACTCTGATGGTTAACGTTAACTTTATTTACACTCTGATGGTTAACGTTAAACTTTATTTACACTCTGATGGTTAACGTTAAAACTTTATTTACACTCTGATGGTTAACGTTAACTTTATTTACACTCTGATGGTTAATGTTAAAACTTTATTTACACGCTGATGGTTAACGTTAACTTTATTTACACGCTGATGGTTAACGTTAACTTTATTTACACGCTGATGGTTAACGTTAACTTTATTTACACGCTGATGGTTAACGTTAACTTTATTTACACGCTGATGGTTAACGTTAACTTTATTTACACGCTGATGGTTAACGGTAAACTGTGTAATTAATCGTTGAGGTTCACATGAGAACTGAACTGTGAGGATCAAGGATCAACGTTACTCTGTTCATTTATAATGTTAATGACCAATGTATCAAGACTAAATAAAACTACATCATCACAATAATCAAATCTTCAGCTCTGATGTTCTACATTAAACTCATTTTGCATGAAAACATGCAACTGATTAAGACAAAGGCATAACAACATATGTCAAACAGTTCAGGCTACTCTTGTGAGAGTAAAGATAGAACATATTACACATTTAGATGTGTTCTTCATCCCCTCATCTTCCTCTCTCTGTCTTCTCTGATTTTTACTTTCCAGGCTGCCGTTAGGAAATCTGTCCAACATAAACATCGACACGAGCACCTTAGAGTTCCAGGTTCACAGGAATCACGTGAGTGACGCTGGACTTCCAGAGAATCATCCGCAGCACGTAGAAGCTAACGGGCGCTAACGGGCTTCTGTGTTTGTTTTGGCAGACGGCGGTGATGAAGAGCAGCTCAGGCTTCGTAGAGGGATCCACCAGACCTTTCGTGTACAACCTCCTCCTGCTGCCCGGAGAGGTGAAGGCCTTCAGCGTGAGGTTCACTCCCTCCAGCAACCACAGCGTCTCCTCCCTCCTCATCGTCAGGTAACGGGACGAAGCATAAATGGACTAAAACGTTGTTCTGGTCAATTTCGAGATGTTTTGTTCTATTTTTTCCTCCTTAACTCGTCTTCTTTCAGACTGAAGGAAATAAAACATTTATTTTACTTCATCTGTTTACGTTTGTAGATTTCTACTAAATTCACCAAAAGTTACTATTGCATAATGCCTCATTTACATATTTAAACATAACGTTTCAGAAAACTTGTAATACAATAAATACTGCTCTTAATGTTAGTGATGAAGTGTTGAATATTCACCTGTAGAGTCTCTTAATGTGAGTGATGAAGTGGTGAATATTCACCTGTAGAGTCTCTTAATGTGAGTGATGAAGTGGTGAATATTCACCTGTAGAGTCTCTTAATGTGAGTGATGAAGTGGTGAATATTCACCTGTAGAGTCTCTTAATGTGAGTGATGAAGTGGTGAATATTCACCTGTAGAGTCTCTTAATGTGATGGATGAAGTGGTGAATATTCACCTGTAGAGTCTCTGAATGTGAGTGATGAAGTGGTGAATATTCACCTGTAGAGTCTCTTAATGTGAGTGATGAAGTGGTGAATATTCACCTGTAGAGTCTCTTAATGTGATGGATGAAGTGGTGAATATTCACCTGTAGAGTCTCTTAATGTGAGTGATGAAGTGGTGAATATTCACCTGTAGAGTCTCTTAATGTGAGTGATGAAGTGGTGAATATTCACCTGTAGAGTCTCTTAATGTGAGTGATGAAGTGGTGAATATTCACCTGTAGAGTCTCTGAATGTGAGTGATGAAGTGGTGAATATTCACCTGTAGAGTCTAAATGTCTGTGATGTAACTAAACGTCTCTTTAAGGACGTTTCCTCTCAATGAGTTTGTTCTCAGACTCTGATGATAAATCTCCACTTCAGCAGCTCTTACATTCACCAAACTTCACTCGTTCATTCCTCTGTGTGCTGAAGGTTCACACATCACTCATTTATACATTTATTAATACAACATGGAGATAAAGGATGTTTTCTGATTGATGGAGTGATATAAAGAGAAATCATAAATGTAAACACTTTTAAAGACTAATATGTCGACAACATGAAACAATCATTTTGAACCTGACTTTATCCAACGTTCACATTTATGTTCTGGAAATGTATGAAAATGTGCTCATTTGCATATTGAAACAACACTTGTGTGGCAGTTTGATGCTGATATCTATGCGTTGAAAGTTTGACCCTCTTCCTCAATGAACGTGTTCAGAAACAACCTGACTGTGATCGACACCATCTTACTTCACGGTCGAGGAACGACGGAGAGCCTGAAAGTAGCCGGGAAGCCTCCGGGCCACGGCAGCTCTCTGAGGTTCAAGATGACGGAGGCTCTGCTGAAGGACTGCACCGAGAGTGAGCCCCGACCACATATCAATACTCTATCTGGTTTCACCTTTGTGCCTCCGTGGGGACCTTCTGTCATCCTTCTGTCTGTTAATGCATGTTTTGGCAGGAGAGTGAGTTTTTAAAAATGTATTTTGGAGGTTTGAACTCAGCTTCTATGATAAACTGTGTAGACGTCACGCTTCCTATCGTTCACCCAGTCGCTTCAATGAGGAGGGGGAGGGGCTTTAAGTTAAGAACACTTTTAATAACAGTAAGATTACAGTCTTCTACGAGAATATCGTAATCTATTCTCTCATCTGAGACGGTTATTTCTTCCCGTTCACCCAGAGCTCCTTTAATGAAATGCGTATGAACGCTATAATACATTGAGCGTATACTTGCACAGGTGCATTCATGGTTCCCACAGAGGGCACAGCAGGTTAACACACTTTGATTTGTTCCATTATTATTTCTTCATTTCCTCTCAGAGGTAAAAGTCAAGGAGCCAAACTTCACCCTGAAGAGGACGTTCAGAGTGGAGAACACGGGTCTGCTCACCATCACCATCCGATCAGCTGAGATCAACGGACAAGTCTGTGAAGGATACGGATTCAAAGTCCTGAACTGTCACGAGTTTGCACTGAAGCCCAACGCTTCAAAAGACCTCATCATACTGTGAGTGGTCTCTGAACCCTCTGAACCCTCTCAACCCTCTGAACCCTCTCAACCCTCTCAACCCTCTGAACCCTCTGAACCCTCTCAACCCTCTGAACCCTCTCAACCCTCTCAACCCTCTGAACCCTCTCAACCCTCTCAACCCTCTGAACCCTCTGAACCCTCTCAACCCTCTCAACCCTCTCAACCCTCTGAACCCTCTGAACCCTCTGAACCCTCTCAACCCTCTGAACCCTCTGAACCCTCTGAACCCTCTGAACCCTCTGAACCCTCTCAACCCTCTGAACCCTCTGAACCCTCTGAACCCTCTCAACCCTCTGAACCCTCTGAACCCTCTCAACCCTCTGAACCCTCTGAACCCTCTGAACCCTCTGAACCCTCTGAACCCTCTCAACCCTCTGAACCCTCTCAACCCTCTCAACCCTCTCAACCCTCTGAACCCTCTCAACCCTCTCAACCCTCTCAACCCTCTCAACCCTCTGAACCCTCTCAACCCTCTGAACCCTCTCAACCATCTCAACCTTTGAACCATCTGTGTTTCAATAAAACAAGCGTTTCGTGCTCTCTGGTGGGTTCTTAGGTTCAGAAGGTGAAACAGGCCTTTACACACCAGCAGTGTGACAAATAAACATCAACATGCAAATATGTCCCATAAAGAAACCATTCGGCAAATCATGCAAAGTTCTTTGAGGCAAATCCCACAGACCACATGTCGGTTAGCCAGGTTTTATATCCATTCCTGTTTAAACTTCAACATTTCCCCTCGATGCCTTCAGGTTTACGCCCGACTTCACCTCGTCTCGAGTGATCCGGGAGCTGAAACTGGTGACGTGCGGAGGCTCAGAGTTCGTGTTTGTCCTGAACGCCTCGCTGCCCTACCACATGCTGGGCGCCTGTGCAGAGACTCTGCCCAGACCGAGCTGGGAGCTGGAGCTCTACGTCATCGTGTCTCTCATCATGAGGTGAGCGCCTCAAACGCAGCCCCGCTATATCTTCTGTTAGTGTTTCAACCGGACTAACGGTCTGCTGTGAACGTCTCCTCAGCTCCATGTTCCTGCTGGTGATCGCCACAGCGTATCTGGAGGCTCAGAGCATTTGGGAGCCCTTCAAGAGACGCGTGTCTGTGGAATCCAACTCCTCCATGGAGACCGGGAGGCCATTTAATCTCAGGGAAATTGTGCAGATTCACAGTGAATCAAAGTAAGTGGAACACTGGGGGAAGGCTGAGCTACGTCTCAGACACAGTTTGATGAAACCTCACGAGTCACGAGTGAACACATGTATCGGAGGGATCGTTGTGATGTTTAGAAGTATGCTGTGGACGTATGTTCACTCCTCACAGAATGTCTCTCAGTTGAAGTGAAGCTGTATTCAGAATGTCTTCAGCTTGCTGTCACACAGACCTTTCTGAGGGAATGAAGCTGTTATCTATGATCTACAAACACACCAGACTCATTCACTCACACTGATTCTACCTCTCAGGACAGGAGCTGCTGCTCTGCTGCTGAGCTTGTTGTTGGACTTTAGTGTAACCTCAGTAACAGATGGAGGCAGCAGCAGAGCAGCAGCTCCTGTGTCTTGAGAGGTAGCATCACAATGTGAAGGGATCCACATCATGCGACTGGAGACGCAGCTTGTAAAGCGTCATGTGACACCTTTTCTTTGTCCCCTCAGGTTGAATGATTACGGCGACCCTCCTCAGAACTCCAGAGGAGCGTACGCCTCCGGTAACGGAGCGGCTCGGATCGGAGGCCGACAGGGAAACGGCCGCACCTTCTCCGACTCCGACGGTCAAGACAAGAGGTCCAGGATCACCTTCGGCCGCCCAGCAATGCAAACCGCTTCCTCCCAGCTGACCAAAGGAAGTACGACCTCGGGCCAAGAAGCTCCTCCCCCTCCCGCCTCCTCGGCCTGCCAGCTGACCAACCGGAAGGCTCGGAGCACCAAACAGCCGGAGCTCCAGAGTCAAAGTTTAGCCGGGACGTCGTCGTCGCCGCCTCACAGAGGCCTCAGCCCCGAGGAGGCAGAGTACGCCAACCTGATCGGAGCCATGGACAACGACCTGGACCGCCCAGACCCGCTGGGCGGTGAGACTCTCCAGGAACAGAGCGCTCAGTCGATGCAAAACAAAGGTACCCACATCTGTTCATGTCACAAGAGACCAGGTCCAGTTCAGGACCAGGTCTTTGAGCCTGTGTGTGTTTGATGGTGTTGTTGTTGTCCAGTGTTTGAATCCAAAGGGAAGCTCCGGGGCAAAACAAAAGCCCAGAAGAAGAAGGAAGAGAAAGAGAAGAAACCAACAGTAAAGACGACTCCGGGAGATGAGCTGAAAGACAACATGGCCGACAACGACGACAGCTCCTCCACCACCACGGAGACGTCCAATCCAGACGTGGAGACAAACGTCAAAGAGGTACAGAGTGTAGAGCTGTAGTTCAGATATCACGTCTACCGGACTCTCGTAGCAGACGAGTTGAGTTTTACTCCAGTAGATGCTGAGAACTCTCGTCTGAAACACAATAAAACCCTCACGAGTAAGTTGAGTAACATGTGACCAACAAGCAGAACATTGGTCTGTTTGTGGAGCAGCCGTCAGGTAACGGTAGAGGCGTCGTACGGTACGGTAGTGGCGTCGTACGGTAGAGGCGTCGTAGGGTACGGTAGTGGCGTCGTATGGTAGAGGCGTCGTACGGTACGATAGTGGCGTCGTACGGTAGAGGCGTCGTACGGTACGGTAGTGGCGTCGTACGGTAGAGGCGTCGTACGGTACGATAGTGGCGTCGTACGGTAGAGGCGTCGTAGGGTACGGTAGTGGCGTCGTACGGTAGAGGCGTCGTACGGTACGATAGTGGCATCGTACGGTACGGTAGAGGCGTCGTACGGTAGAGGCGTCGTACGGTACGGTAGTGGCATCGTACGGTACGGTAGTGGCATCGTACGGTAGAGGCATCGTACGGTACGGTAGAGGCGTCGTACGGTAGAGGCATCGTACGGTACGGTAGTAGCGTCGTACAGTAGAGGCGTCGTACGGTACGGTAGAGGCGTTGTACGGTACGGTAGTGGCGTCATACGGTAGAGGCGTCGTACGGTACGGTAGTGGCATCGTACGGTACGGTAGAGGCGTCGTACGGTACGGTAGAGGCGTTGTACGGTACGGTAGTGGCGTCATACGGTAGAGGCGTCGTACGGTACGGTAGTGGCATCGTACGGTACGGTAGAGGCGTCGTACGGTACGGTAGAGGCGTCGTACGGTACGGTAGAGGCGTCGTACGGTACGGTAGAGGCGTCGTACGGTAGAGGCGTCGTACGGTACGGTAGTGGCATCGTACGGTACGGTAGTGGCGTCATACGGTAGAGGCGTCGTACGGTACGGTAGTGGCATCGTACGGTACGGTAGAGGCGTCGTACGGTACGGTAGTGGCATCGTACGGTACGGTAGAGGCGTCGTACGGTACGGTAGAGGCGTTGTACGGTACGGTAGTGGCGTCATACGGTAGAGGCGTCGTACGGTACGGTAGTGGCATCGTACGGTACGGTAGAGGCGTCGTACGGTACGGTAGAGGCGTCGTACGGTACGGTAGAGGCGTCGTACGGTACGGTAGAGGCGTCGTACGGTACGGTAGAGGCGTCGTACGGTACGGTAGAGGCGTCGTGCGGTACGGTAGAGGCGTCGTGCGGTACGGTAGAGGCGTCGTGCGGTACGGTAGAGGCGTCGTGCGGTACGGTAGAGGCGTCGTGCGGTACGGTAGAGGCGTCGTGCGGTACGGTAGAGGCGTCGTACGGTACGGTAGAGGCGTCGTACGGTACGGTAGAGGCGTCGTACGGTACGGTAGAGGCGTCGTACGGTACGGTAGAGGCGTCGTACGGTACGGTAGAGGCGTCGTACGGTAGAGGCGTCGTACGGTACGGTAGAGGCGTCGTACGGTAGAGGCGTCGTACGGTAGAGGCGTCGTACGGTACGGTAGAGGCGTCGTACGGTAGAGGAGTCGTACGGTAGAGGCCGCATCCTCAATGAGAGATCATCTCTGAGATCATTAATTAGCTGAGAATGAGACTATTCGTTCATATGCAAGAATAATCAAGAAATGTTGATTATTTTCTTTTTATTTCACTAAATAATCAAAAAACCAATAATAATTTCTTGTATTTTTTATAGCAGCATTGACATAATATCGATCGTGCTGTTATTGAACATGTTCATTTCTTTCAGGAACCTGTGAAGAAGAAAGGACGGACAGTAACAACAGCAAAGGTAAAAGAAGAAACTTCGGATTTCCTCATCAAGCCCAAAACCAAGAAACAAGGACCCACAAAGAAAGAGAACCCGGCAGAGAAGTCCAGGTGAGTTTATGGCGTCATCACATGTGGTCGCATCGTCTTCTGTTTTATTGCCTCTTCTTAGTTTTCATGACGAATCTTTGTTGTCAGTTCTCTGGAGCTGCCGTACGTAACGCCGCTGGAGAACAAACAACGCAAGAGCTTCACATCCAAAGCTCTTAATCCTCTGGTGGGCAGCATCCCGAAGACCAGACCGCTGCAGAAACAGAGATGTGAGTCTTTAGCCCTCATCGCCAGGGACATCTTTCACTCTGTCGCCAAAATACATTCAGACCCTTACAGACAAAGAATGTCCCATTAAAACCGCAATGTTTGATCCCATTGCAGCATCAAATCAATCATTAAATCAAACTTTAAACTGGAATTCTGAGATGTTGTCACTTGTCTGAGACGTGTTTGTTTCGGTAGTCGATGGGAAGCTGGAGGAAGGACGCCCGTCTCTGTTGGCCAAGTTGTTGTCCAGCGGCCCGATGCCGGAGCTCGGCCACAGCAGCAGCTCAGACGGCGAGAAGGACTCGGCCGCTCCAGAGTGGGACGTCCCGCTGTCCAAGCACTGTGTCCGTGAGTAAAGACGTGAAGCCGTCCCCTCGTCTGTCCTCCTGGAGACTCCCGCCGGTCACGTGTTCTACCGTTCTTCTTCTCCAGAAGCAGACAGTCTCCAGCAGATCTCCCTCCAGACCATCAACGCAGACCCTTTCCTGAAGAGATCCTCGACAGCAGAGACCTGCTCCCCTCCCCCCACCTCCCCCATCCTGCTGTCCCGAGGCTCGTACAGCAGCGTGCTCAACAGTAACAGGTGATACCGAACTCTTTCAGGTCTAAAGTCACGAATATACGAGTAAGTTTGGACCAACGTCATCAAACGATGTTCAGTAAGGAACATCTGGACTCTGTGGAGACGTTTCTTTACTTTCAGGCTCATTCAGGAAATAAAACATCAGTCGAGATTCTTCTCGGACATTTTTACAGCTTTGATCTCGTCTTCTGTCCTGAATGTTATCGCCTCGCCCGGATCTGTAATTATAATTATTATGTTTTGAACATTTATTTCACTTCTAATGGCCCGAATATGTCACAGCAACAGATCCATTTACAGGGTTATTAAACGCAGATGTGTCACAGATATCAGAAGCGTTGATTGTGAGGACGTCGTGGGATCTGAACTCAGACAGCTGTTTACTTTCACTTGTCTTCTCGTCGTCAGATATTGTCGATTTCTTCAGGAGGTTGTTTGTGCAGAATTATACGGATGTTGAACCCCTGAATCCATCGATGATCAGTGGTTGATGATGCAGTACCTCTGGTGTGTGTAACTGTTGACTGAACCTTGTGACAGTGAGGGGAACCAGAAGAAGGCTCCAGGGAGTCAGCTGTCAGCTCCTCTGCCCGGCACCAACGGGACCCCCAGCTTTGCTGCCGTCGCTGCCGGCTACGATAAAAGTCCAGGTGAGCTGAGACCCGACACCTGGTCGCAGCGAGTTCTGGTTCTGGTGGGCAACTCATGTGGTTTCTGTCCCGGTTCAGGTGGATCCGGTCCAGGTAAACCTGACAAGGCTCTGGCTCACATGACATCGGTGGAGAGTGACAGCTCGGACAGGTAATGAGAGGAAACAACGTGTTGATGTACAGGTGTGAGATCAATACCTGATGTGTGTGTGTGTGTGTGTGTGTGTGTAGCTCTGGACTGTGGAGCCCCCTCGACTCGGCCAGCAGTCCAAACTTCCATTCTGCAAACTCCTTCTCTGCTTTTGGACCCAACAGCTCCTTCAACCTGACCAAAGGTAACCTGTGTACCAACGAAGAAGAACTAGCGACACTTCAGTGCTTGTTGGCTTTGTTCAAACTGGTGTGTGTGTGTGTGTGTGTGTGTGTGTGTGTGTGTGTGTGTGTGTGTGTGTGTGTGTGTGTGTGTGTGTGTGTGTGTGTGTGTGTGTGTGTGTGTGTGTGTGTGTGTGTGTGTGTGTGTGTGTGTGTGTGTGTGTGTGTGTGTGGGGGGGGCAGTCTTCAGTGGGATGAAGTCCTCTGAGCCTCCGCAGCGCTGGCCTGAGTTCAGCTCCCCCTCGTCTCTGTGGGACGTCGTGCCGAGCAGCGACTCTCTTCACTCGTGGCCCTCCAGCTCCCCGACGGCCCCGACCGCAGTAAGAGCCTCCGTCTGCATATGTACACATTCTATCATATTTATGTTGGAGAATTCATATCTATAAATATTAGTGCAACGGTTCAGTGGAAAACTATAAATGTACTTTATTTTATTACAACTAACATCAAGTTATTCTTTGACTTTGAACGATGGAACTAGACCTGTTGTTAATATTACATTAAATCTCTTCCTCTGATCGTCGGGTAGAGTTGACTATAAATCACCTCGTGAAGCTGATGATGATGACGTCTTCATCGCTCACTGTCTTGTCCCAGCTGACGGTGTTTCTGTCCCGTGTCTTTCAGTCCCTCCTGGGTACCGGTCGTAGCCCCTGGTCCACCACGACGCCCTTCGGCAGCTCCATCTGGTCCACGAGCGCCGACTCGGCGCTTCACCCGTTCCCCCCGACGACCGGCTCCACGGTGGCGCTGAGCGATCTGGTCGGCGGTCCCTCCTCCCCGTCGCCGTCGGCGATCGCCGCTCCGCCCGAGCTGAGTCGGACCTACAACCCGTGGAACATGTGGAGGCCGACGTTGAGCCGGCGCAGCTCCGAGCCGTGGCCCAGCTCCCCCGACAACGGCAGTTAAAGTGCTGCTCATCACAATCCAACAGAAAGCAAAGTCACCTGAAGCGTGAGAGGCTTCGGTGGCCGTCTTGTTCTCTGCAGCGTTTTATTCATGGGGGGGCAGAAGTGCTCACTCTTTTATTTGGATTTGTTTTAACAGGTGCCCCTAAATTGATGGAATGCTGGTAGCATGGAATGCTAATGCCAGCGCAGCTGGTGATGTTCAGTATTACTGTTGGAGCAGACGTCTGGTTTTAAGCCGCGTGGCTTCTTTTCACCCTCGTTTTGGTTTCTTTCAAAAGTCAAAATGATTTTAATTCTTTCACTTTTATTTGGCGTCTAAGAAGTGATTCCTCCGAACATCGGTGATCAAACACTGAGTTTGAGGTTTGTACTGTACATCGCCTCGTCAGCAAATTTAAATAAAGGTTTTCAGCAGAACATCTTGTTTTTTATTCCATTTCAAAATAACGTGCGATACCTCAACACATCACCTCGTATGGCAAACAGACGCTGCATGTATTGTTGGTCATTTGTGTCCATTCAACGCTAGCACGCCCCCTTGAGGCTGTAACGATGTCATGAAGTCACAGCTATGATTACAAATGAAATATTGCACTCAGAACTTTTGGGGCTCCTCCTGAATCGGTCTCAATATCTCAGAAGTAAGTTCGGAGTTCTTTGATCTTTAGTTCCCGCTTTGAAAGAATATGACCGACAACGACTTGGCGATAAATGTGGTTTATTTATCATAAAATCAAAAGAAAGAACACATTGATGAACAAAGGAAGGATGTGATGACGCCGACTCTTCACGTTGGAAGACGCGAGCTCGTTTCCTCCTCGCTGATGTTCGGCTCGTCACTTCTTCGGTTGTCTAACGGACGCCATGAGCAGCTGACTGAACTTGGCCACGTCACACTTGGTCAGAACGGAGACGGCGTGGCTCTTCTTCAGCTCGTCGGTGCGATCGAGAGCCATCATGCCACGAGCGATGGAGCCCTGCAGCTCCACGCGGACGGGGCACTCGATGCGCTCCGTCACCACGCTGCCGTCGATGCAGGCGGCCATCGCGTAGGCATCGTAAGAGACGAAGCCGGGTCCGAAATACACGTCCCTCTTGTTCATCAGAGCCTCTTTGGCGTAAGCCCGGCATTTGGACGTGATCGTCTTCATGAAGCCTGCAGCGGGGGCATCTTGATTCATCAACTCCTCGAAGAACTCCTGTGAAGTGGATCAATGATCAGTTTGCAGGTTTACGTAGTTCCTCCCCGACGGCACTTCTTACCCACGGCAGCGCATTCCTGCAGGCGTACTCCCACGATGCCACGGCTGTCGGGCAGAGGAACTCTTCAAGAACAATGTAGGCCGACTCTGCATCCATCGCAAAGTTGAACTCTGCACAAAGCGTCGCGTTTCCTTTTCCTACGAAAGACAAAAAAAACAAGTTCTACAAATCAAACCGTGTAATCGTGCAGCAGCATTAAGGGCCGTTCACAGAATAATAAAATGTATTTATAGAGCGCTTTTCACAGAGCAGAAATTTAAAAGCATAAAAAAACACAATGTGACCCTCTGGTCAATAAATCACATATTTTAAGAGCCGGTCTAGGACATGGGTTTTTACTCAAACGCCAGCCTAAACAGGTGGGTTTTGAGCTGCTTCTTAAAAGTAACCGCGAGGCGCAGAGTTGCAGGCAGAGCATTCCAGAGCCTCGGGGCCACTGCCTCAAAGGCTCGGTCACCACGGGGCCACTGCCTCAAAGGCTCGGTCACCACGGGGCCACTGCCTCAAAGGCTCGGTCACCACGGGGCCACTGCCTCAAAGGCTCGGTCACCACGGGGCCACTGCCTCAAAGGCTCGGTCACCACGGCTCTTACATCGTGTGCGTGGGACAGAAGACCTCGAGCGTTTGACCTGAGAGTGCGGGCGGGTGAATATGGGTGAAGTAGATCAGCTACATAAGCCGGAGCCTGACCGTGAAGTGCTCTGTAAGTGATGGTGAGAATGTTAAAGTGTATCCGAGATGCTACAGGAAGCCAGTGGAGAGATCGGAGTACGGGGGTGATGTGAGACCGTCGGTTTGTCCTGGTGAGTAATCTGGCGGCAGCGTTTTGGATGACCTGCAGACGGTTAAGAGCAGATGCACTGAGTGATGTGAAAAGTGAGTTGCAGTAGTCAATGCGAGAAGAGATAAATGTGTGTATGATCATCTCTAGTTCAGCTGTTGATACCACAGATCTCAGTTTGCTGATATTTCTTAGATGGAAGAAACATGACCTGGACAGCTGCTTAACATGAGGGTCAAACGACATGGAGCGACAACTTGTTTGCACCTAAAATCCCTCGTCGTCAATGTAGGCGTGCGTAAGGATCGCTCAAAAGCGAGAGTTCACCAGTAGCTCAGTGTCTCAGTGTCTGTCTGTGTCTCAGTATCTCAGTGTCTGTCTCAGTGTCTCAGTATCTGTCTGTGTCTCAGTGTCTGTCTCAGTATCTCAGTATCTGTCTGTGTCTCAGTATCTCAGTGTCTGTCTCAGTATCTCAGTGTCTGTCTCAGTGTCTGTCTGTGTCTCAGTGTCTGTCTCAGTATCTCAGTGTCTGTCTCAGTGTCTCAGTATCTCAGTGTCTCAGTATCTCAGTGTCTGTCTCAGTATCTCAGTGTCTATCTCAGTGTCTCAGTGTCTGTCTCAGTATCTCAGTGTCTATCTCAGTGTCTCAGTGAGTGTCTCAGTGTCTCAGTGTCTGTCTCAGTATCTCAGTGTCTCAGTATCTCAGTGAGTGTCTCAGTGTCTCAGTATCTCAGTATCTCAGCGGTTGCTCCCGATGTAAAGAGCTGCAGTGAAACAACGAATCACAGCCGGCAGACATCTTCTCTTTCTGCCATAAATGAGAGTCGGCAGTAAATATGTGAAGAAGAAGTTCAGGACGATGCAGACCGGAGCTTCACGCTGGAGCCAAAGTGAAGATGAGAAACGCTGCGGCGAGAGCAGCAGATTCATTTACATTTGTTGCTGAATTGAAGCAACGTCGTGATCGCCCCTTACCTTCCATGTTGCCTCCCATAATGTACAGATCTTTCAGCTTTTGGGGAAAACCTGGATCCAGTCTGACAGCCAGAGCCAGATTAGTGAGCGGTCCGAGAGCCACCAGGGAGACCTGTCGAGGCACAGACTGTGAGCACGCGTGTGCCGGCGTGAACAATACCGGATGAAATGTTTCAAACCACTGGACGCAAACACTGAGGCCGTGTGGACGGAGCGCTTCAGTCCAGTCATCGTCGCACACGTGCACAGCGCACGTGCACAGCGCACGTGCACAGCGCACGTGCACAGCGCACGTGCACAGCGCACGTGCACAGCGCACGTGCACGTGCACAGCACACGTTCCAACTCATTTACAAATATACACACATGGATAGAGATGGACGCACGCACATGCACACGCGCACACACACGCGCGCGCACACACACACACACACACGCACACACACCTGCTTGTGGTTTGCAGTCACCAGCCTCATCATTGCGTTCACTGCGTGCTCCTTCTGGATCTTGTCCTCCCACTGCGGGTCCTGGTCTTCCAGCACGTCCCCGAGTCCGTCCGTCCCGAAGTGGTCCCTCGCTGGTAGACTGGCTCCCACTAGTGGCCCAGCACAGCCCCGGAACACGGGGATCTGCAGGAGAGCGTGTTGCAGTTGTCAGACTGTTGTCGTTCTACTGATGAAGGACTTGAAGCTGCAGAGAAGCAGACGGACCTGCTGACGCTCACAGACGGAGAGAACCTTCAGCACATTCTGACACACGTTCTCCAGCGACGCGTTCCCGAACACGCAGGTGACGGCCAACACCCGGATGTCGGGCGCCGCCAGCGCCATCATGATGGCCTGAGCGTCGTCTATGCCGCAGTCTGTGTCGATGATCACCGGCCTCTTCGCCATCCTTCTCCTTCTCCGGTATTTACACTCAAAAGTGGTTCAAAGCGTCCGGAAGCTGAACAAAGACAAGAGCATAGAATACAACCACACGTTCAACAGATGACCGTGAGTCACTTCAGATCATCTGGGATAGTTTGGTAGAATCTGCTGACTCGGGTTCTGAAGGTCTCACGTGTTTCTTCAATCAAGTGAAACTCGCTCTGCGTTCATGCAGAATATGAATCATTTCCTTTTGGCCACATAGCTGTGACACCGTGTTAGTGTGTTATTATATTACAAAAGTATTGGATGTGAACAGTCAGAACCAGACCGGACGGGTTCCACGTGGTTCTGGTCTCGTCTGACGCCAGTGGTTCTCAAACTTCTATGTTCGCCGCCGCCGCCCCAACTAAAGTGTAACAAAATGCTCCATGTTGAATTTTTATTGAAACAACATTTTGTGACTCCTCCGTCTGTGCTTTTTCAAATAATACAATAAAGAAAATTGCAATCACTTTTAAGTAAACCAGATTGCTCCATCAGACAAAAACAAATAAAATGTGCAATCACTTTGTTAGAACAATGCAGATGAAGTTATATCTGCAAAAAATAACGACAATTTGGCAAAAAATAGCTTATTGCAATTGGCTGCAATTAACCTGTTTTGCACTAAACATCTTTTCAAGATAACAATAAAGTGCAACCTGTGAAAAACTAAAGGAAACAAGTTTCCTACTATGCGCAGCTCGTTCAGACATAAAGCACAGACGGGTCTCTGCTCATCTCCCGCGTTCACTGTGAAGCAGAGCCAGAGAGGCCTCGTCACATCTTCTTCTTGCTGCTCGCTGTTCGTCTCGGATGCATCGCTTGCGGTTGCTTTTCTGTTCCCGCCAAATGTCTCTTCATTTGGAACACAAAGCCACATCGTCGCGCATGCGCAAGCGTAACCTGTTAACGGCGTAACGTAAACATTTACACGAAAGTACAGGCATTTCGCCATGTATTTATTAATTACTTTAACAAACCACTGAAGAAACAGAACAGACTCACCTTCCGCCTGAAGCTGAGCCACGCTGCCGTCTCTGATTAGTGGAACCGTTGGATCGATCCACGCGTCACTGACACGCCTTCAAATAGTCACGTGACGTTTAAAGTAAATATCACACAATAGCATGAGATACTATCTTTAAAACAACACATAACGTTTGGACTTGACAGTGTCGTTAACTTTCGTGTTTTCACGTTAATATGAAGCGTTGAATATCCCCCCCCCCCCTCAGAATGGTTCGGTCCGTTGAAGCTGCACCGGAAGTGAAGGCCGGTCCGTCCGGAGGACGACAGCTCGGGTTTATTCTTATTATTGTTGTGATTATTTACCCTTCGCTATTCTAACGTGTACCGAGCTGACGGTCACGTGCCGGTGCCGGTCTGTCGGTAGAGCGTCTCACGTTCACCATCCAGCCCGCTGCACGAGGACGTCTGATGATGAAATAACAGCTGGGCGTGTTTACATGTAACAAACAGGTGAGTCAGTGATCAATAACAACAACATCAATAACAACAATAACCCGAAGATGTCTGCTCGTGATGTCATCAATGAATCACCAATGACGGTAATGTTTGACGTTCAGTCTGGTTCACCAATGAAACAACATATCACGTGTTGTAAAAATAAAATATTAATAATAATACAAATAAAATAATAATACATTATTAGACACTATTTTACAAGATTATAATCTAATTATTGTACTGTGCATCGTGTGTACTGTGTATTGTATGTGCTGTGCATTGTATGTACTGTGCATTGTATGTGCTGTGCATCGTATGTGCTGTGCATCGTATGTGCTGTGCATCGTATGTACTGTGTATTGTATGTGCTGTGTATTGTATGTACTGTGTATTGTATGTGCTGTGCATTGTATGTACTGTATATTGTATGTGCTGTGCATCGTATGTGCTGTGCATTGTATGTACTGTGTATTGTATGTGCTGTGTATTGTATGTACTGTGTATTGTATGTACTGTGTATTGTATGTGCTGTGCATCGTATGTGCTGTGCATCGTATGTACTGTGTATTGTATGTGCTGTGTATTGTATGTACTGTGTATTGTATGTGCTGTGCATTGTATGTACTGTGCATTGTATGTGCTGTGCATCGTATGTGCTGTGCATCGTATGTGCTGTGCATCGTATGTACTGTGTATTGTATGTACTGTGTATTGTATGTACTGTGTATTGTATGTGCTGTGCATCGTATGTGCTGTGCATCGTATGTACTGTGTATTGTATGTGCTGTGTATTGTATGTACTGTGTATTGTATGTGCTGTGCATTGTATGTACTGTGCATTGTATGTGCTGTGCATTGTATGTGCTGTGTATTGTATGTGCTGTGCATTGTATGTGCTGTGCATCGTATGTACTGTGTATTGTATGTACTGTGTATTGTATGTACTGTGTATTGTATGTGCTGTGCATCGTATGTGCTGTGCATCGTATGTACTGTGTATTGTATGTGCTGTGTATTGTATGTACTGTGTATTGTATGTGCTGTGCATTGTATGTACTGTGCATTGTATGTGCTGTGCATCGTATGTGCTGTGCATCGTATGTGCTGTGCATCGTATGTGCTGTGCATCGTATGTACTGTGTATTGTATGTGCTGTGTATTGTATGTACTGTGTATTGTATGTGCTGTGCATTGTATGTACTGTATGTACTGTGCATTGTATGTACTGTGCATTGTATGTGCTGTGCATCGTATGTGCTGTGCATTGTATGTACTGTGTATTGTATGTGCTGTGTATTGTATGTACTGTGTATTGTATGTACTGTGTATTGTATGTGCTGTGTATTGTATGTACTGTGTATTGTATGTACTGTGTATTGTATGTACTGTATGTGCTGTGCATTGTATGTACTGTGCATTGTATGTGCTGTGCATTGTATGTGCTGTGCATTGTATGTGCTGTGTATTGTATGTGCTGTGCATTGTATGTGCTGTGCATTGTATGTGCTGTGTATTGTATGTGCTGTGCATTGTATGTGCTGTGTATTGTATGTGCTGTGCATTGTATGTGCTGTGTATTGTATGTGCTGTGCATTGTATGTGCTGTGTATTGTATGTGCTGTGCATTGTATGTGCTGTGTATTGTATGTGCTGTGTATTGTATGTGCTGTGTATTGTATGTGCTGTGTATTGTATGTACTGTGTATTGTATGTGCTGTGCATTGTATGTGCTGTGTATTATATGTACTGTGTATTGTATGTACTGTGCATTGTATGTGCTGTGCATTGTATGTACTGTGTATTGTATGTGCTGTGCATTGTATGTACTGTGTATTGTATGTGCTGTGTATTGTATGTACTGTGCATTGTATGTGCTGTGCATTGTATGTACTGTGTATTGTATGTGCTGTGCATTGTATGTACTGTGTATTGTATGTGCTGTGTATTGTATGTGCTGTGCATTGTATGTGCTGTGCATTGTATGTGCTGTGCATTGTATGTGCTGTGCATTGTATGTGCTGTGTATTGTATGTGCTGTGTATTGTATGTACTGTGCATTGTATGTGCTGTGCATTGTATGTGCTGTGCATTGTATGTGCTGTGCATTGTATGTGCTGTGCATTGTATGTGCTGTGCATTGTATGTGCTGTGCATTGTATGTGCTGTGTATTGTATGTGCTGTGTATTGTATGTGCTGTGTATTGTATGTACTGTGCATTGTATGTGCTGTGTATTGTATGTGCTGTGCATTGTATGTGCTGTGCATTGTATGTGCTGTGCATTGTATGTGCGTACTGTGCATTGTATGTGCGTACTGTGCATTGTATGTGCGTACTGTGCATTGTATGTGCTGTACATTGTATGTACTGTGGACTCCAGGAAGATTAACGGTCACCGAGCCGTCAGCTGATCCAGTTATTAATATAAGAACATCTCATCTGCATATGAGATGTTCTGAGTCTGTCCTTTCATCACCAGAGAGCACAGCCTCCACGTCAGTCAGCTGATTCTGTCGTTCGATGCCGAACACGTCAGACGGTGAAGGAGCGAACCCGGCGGGTCCGGCGGGTCTGCAGCGGCCCAGCGATGGGGAGGAGGACCACGGCCTCGTGGGCTCCCTCTCCCGGGACGCCGGCGGAGCGAGAAGAGCCTCGAGCGCCGAGCTCCACCTGCCGTGGACGTGTCCGGTCACTCACTCCAGGGAGAAGTTCTACACCGTCTGCTCCGATTACGCTCTCCTCAACCAGGCCGCCTCCGTGTACCGGCCCCCGAACGCCGTCACCGGGGACGCCGTCCCCAACCGGCAGGACGAGGGGCCCTCGGGGAAGCCCAGAGCCTCGGTGGACCTCGGCCGGTCTGGAGGGGCCCACGTGGGCTCGGACGGGGACTGCGACATGGAGGAGGTCTCCTCCGGTCACGGTAAACCCGTTCTGGCCTGGGAGATCGACACCACGGACTTCAACGCTGTGCTCACCAGAAAAATCAGAACAAGTAAGAAGCATGTTGTGGATGTTTGAATGAATGAATGAATGAATTTTATTTATATCGCGCTTTTCAGACAGTAGTATCACAAAGTGCTTAACAGAGCAGACATTTAAAAGCATAAAAAACACAATGTGACCCAAGGGTCAATAAATGATCTACACAGAGTGAATGAAAAAATGAAAAGATAAAATAAAAAATAATAAAAAATGTAAAACATATTTTAAGAGCAGGTCTAGGACATGGGTTTCTACACAAACGCCAGCCTAAACAGGTGGGTTTTGAGCTGCTTCTTAAAAGTATCCACAGTATCTGCGAGGCGCAGAGTTGCAGGCAGAGCATTCCAGAGCCTCGGGGCCACTGCCTCAAAGGCTCGGTCACCACGGGGCCACTGCCTCAAAGGCTCGGTCACCTCGGGGCCACTGCCTCAAAGGCTCGGTCACCACGGGGCCACTGCCTCAAAGGCTCGGTCACCACGGGGCCACTGCCTCAAAGGCTCGGTCACCACGGCTCTTACATCGTGTGCGTGGGACAGAAGACCTCGAGCGTTTGACCTGAGAGTGCGGGCGGGTGAATAGGGGCGAAGTAGATCAGCTACATAAGTCGGAGCCTGACCGTGAAGTGCTCTGTAAGTGATGGTGAGAATGTTGAAGTGTATCCGAGATGCTACAGGAAGCCAGTGGAGAGATCGGAGTACGGGGGTGATGTGAGACCGTCGGTTTGTCCTGGTGAGTAATCTGGCGGCAGCGTTTTGGATGACCTGCAGACGGTTAAGAGCAGATGCACTGAGTGATGTGAAAAGTGAGTTGCAGTAGTCAATGCGTGAAGAGATAAATGTGTGTATGATCATCTCTAATTCAGGCGTTGATACTACAGATCTCAGTTTACTGATAGTTCTTAGATGGAAGAAACATGATCTGGACAGCTGCTTAACATGAGGGTCAAACGACATGGAGCGATCAAAGAAAATCCCAAGATTGCGCAGGTTGCAATGGGCAGCAGAGGAGAGTGGACTAATAATCTGCCTGATCATGGGGACAAACTCCTCTGGAGCAATAACTGGGACCTCCGTCTTACTGTCGTTGAGTTGTGAGCAGTTTTCTGCCGTCCAGTCTCTGATGGCATTGACAGTCCAGGAGCCTCGTTAATGTGAATGTGCTCGGGACGTTTGTATCGATGTGCTCTGTCGGCGTTGAACAGCCTCCACTGACTGAAGGAAGAACTGAATGTAAACTGTGCTTTGGTTTCACTTCTAAACTTACTTTGTTCTCTTTTTACAAAATTAACCAAAACAACGACAAAGAGGAAGAAGTTGGGTCGACAGAAAAATGACGATCAACATGAAACTGAATTTAGTTCCCGCCCTCTGAACTAAAAACACTATCCGCTTGTTTACAACATACATGTGGTGATCAACAGAGGGAACCATGAAGTGCCTCCACTGACTGATGCTGTATTTCAGGTAACGTGAAGAAAATCAGCACCAAGAAGATGAATTCTTCAGACAGACCCAGCAGGAACCTGCAGGACGTCCCTCCTCACGCCTCGCTGGAGGAGGTCAAACATAGGAAAGTGCTGGACCTCAGGAGATGGTAGTTCTGAGTTCACTTCTTCAAAACTGTTCCAGCAGCTCTGTTAACCCGAACACAAAACAACGACAAAGAAACACAAAACTACCAGAAAGAGACACAAAACAACAAAGAAACAAAATGACAAACAACCGCAAAGAAACACAAAACAACCACAAAGAGACACAAAACAACCACAAAGAGACACAAAACAACCACAAAGAGACACAAAACAACCACAGAGAGACACAAAACAACCACAGAGAGACACAAAACAACCACAGAGAGACACAAAACAACCACAAAGAGACACAAAACAACCACAGAGAGACACAAAACAACCACAAAGAGACACAAAACAACCACAGAGAGACACAAAACAACCACAGAGAGACACAAAACAACCACAGAGAGACACAAAACAACCACAAAGAGACACAAAACAACCACAGAGAGACACAAAACAACCACAGAGAGACACAAAACAACCACAGAGAGACACAAAACAACCACAAAGAGACACAAAACAACCACAGAGAGACACAAAACAACCACAGAGAGACACAAAACAACCACAAAGACACAAAACAACCACGAAGAAACAAAAAAACACAAATAAACACAAAACAACCACAAAGAGACACAAAACAACCACAAAGAGACACAAAACAACAAACAACCACCAAGAAACACAAATCTACCACAAAGAGACACAAATCTACCACAAAGAGACACAAAACTACCACAAAGAGACACAAAACTACCACAAAGAGACACAAAACAACCACAAAGACTAAACAATTGCATAGTATGTGTCTTGCACTGATGTAGGACAGGTGGTGTGTTAAACGCTTGTAATCTAGTCGTCGTGTGTTGTGTTCTCTGCTGCAGGTACTGCATCAGTCGGCCACAGTACAAGACGTCATGCGGGATCTCTTCTCTCATTTCCTGCTGGAACTTCCTGTACAGCACTCTGGGTGCAGGAAGGTGAGCAGCTGGTCCTCTGTGAGGGTTTAGTTCTGCAGACTTCGCCTGAGGGAATTACCCACAATTCATAGCAATGTGACGTTAAACAAAAAGGTAAACAAAGAGGAATAAACGTTCAGCCTGGTGTATTTACACTGAAACATTAAGGATTACAGATGGAACATAAACACAGATTATATTACAGATTTATTCCTCAAATAGTTCATTTGGTCATTGAAGCTGTTTTGACAAAAACGAGTAAATCGATTATTTGATGACCTCTCATCATCATCTCGTGAGGAAAGAACCTGGAAGACGTTAAAGTATAAAATAAATACCCACGATTGAACATGACAAGAGTCCTCCCACACTCACTGTGTTCTCAGTCTGCCCCCCATCTCTCAGGAGGAGGCTCTGCACGTTCTGGGGTTCCAGCCGCCTTTTGAAGAGATCAAGTTCGGTCCTTTCACCGGAAACGCCACCCTGATGCGGTAAACACAGCTGCTTCTTTGTTAAATGCACCCTCTTCACCGCCTGCAGCGCAGTGATCAGTGAATCTCTCTCTCAGCTGGTTCCGACAAATCAACGACAACTTCCGCGTGCGAGGCTGCTCGTACATTCTGTACAAACCACACGGGAAACACAAGACGGCCGGAGAGACAGGTGAGCGACCGCCGGCACAAAAACCCCAAACGGCTGCCACGTGGTCTCCCGAGGGGACAGGAAGTGGTTTAACCTCTCAGATGTTTGCAGCTGAAGGCGCGTTGATGAAACTGACTCAAGGTCTGACGGACGAGTCCACGGCCTACGTCTACCACTGCCAGAACCACTACTTCTGCCCCGTGGGCTTCGAGGCCACACCCCTCAAAGCTGCTAAGGCCTACAGGTAGGAGTCACGCTCCATCACTGTCACGACTGATTCATCTCGTTTTAGTGGTCCTTAAGGGACAGGGTGCAGGTTTTAGTGGCATAGCTTGTAGTTTGTGTGGCAGGTTCTCTAGAGCAGTGATTCTTAACCAGTGGGCCGCGGCCCATGATAGGGCCGCGGCCCATGATTGGGCCGCGGCCCATGATTGGGCCGCGGCCCATGATTGGGCCGCGAGCGCCACCTAGAGGGCCGCAAAAAACTTTCAGTTTTGCACCTGTGGGCCGCGAGGGCCGCGGGACCGCATAGGTTATCAATAGAAGACGCCAGAGATATCACTGTTATCCATGAGACGCTCAGTTACAATACAGCTTCCCACCACCTGGTGGCGGTAATGCGTCAGTCAGTTGTTTAACAAGCTGCAATAAGCAGAAGAAGACACTCAGCTAGCCGCTAGCCTGTAGCGAAAGTTATGGATAAGTTATTAAAAAGAAAAAATGAAAGCGACAGTGGTGCCATACCCCCCAAAAGTCTAAATGTGTGCGCAAGTACAACCCTGACTTTCTGAAGTACGGCTTTGTGAACGGAGGCAACGAGGCAGAGCCGAGGGCTCAGTGTGTGGAATGTGAGCTAATGCTATCAAACGAAGCTCTGAAGCCTTCAGAAATAAAGAGACACGTAGCGACGAAACATCCAACGCTCGTGGGAAAGTCTGTTGGGCTTCTTGTTGTGTATGCAGGTTTACATACACATGATAATAAATGTCTTTGTGATCATCACATTCTATCATCTCATTTATTTAACAAGGGTTTTGCCTGTTCAACACCGGCATCCTCGATCCCCTCCCCTTCCGTTCCTACGGCTTGTTTGCGCAAATACGTCACAAAACATGTCCGTGTTTGGTTTCCCAGCATGCCCAAAATCCTCATCTTTGCAAAGAAATCATCGGTTTTCTTTCATTTCTTATGGATTCTCCACAAAAGGAGCCCACACACACACTGTCCAAAGTCGCCATAACCGCTGCAAGTCGTATCTTGCAGCATTTCGACGGAAAAAGACACATTACAGACCCGACAACGTGCTAGCGGATGTTAGCATGGAGCTACTGCCTTCAGAAAACGCTAGTACTTATGGTACAAACCTTATCCTCCTCTTCCATAAGCCGTCAACCAACGTTTGCGTAACTGAGCTATTCTCATTCTCGATCGTGTGCTCGGTCGCAGCCATTAAGCACAGCAAGTTCGCTACTCACACACCATGTCTTCCACCATATATACATAGTTTTTGCAATTTGCAAAGGCTAAAAATAAAAGTAAAATAATATAAAATCACAATATAAAGGGAGAAACACCTTTAGTGTGTCAGAATATCATGTGGGTACCATGTGTCCATTTGGGTCTCCAAATGTCCTTTTAGAGCTCCGCCTGGATCTCTTCATGAAGAAACTCTGTAGAATGGTCATACTTTGTCCAATCTTCTTCAGATTTGAGGCAGTTGTTCACTGATAGTGTAGTTGCAGCCCTATACTGTCCTTTACCTGTACAGATACAGCCACCGGCAGTTATTTATACTGAAAGATACTTTTTTATTTTATGCGGACACAAATCTTAAATTTGTACTGATCCAAAGGCCCACTGCTCTGTTTCTGTATGACCTGCAGGTGTTCTGACACTTGTGATGCATATAGTCAGAGTGGGCCCCGGGACACTTTGTCCTTGAAAAGTTGGGCCCCGAGGTCAAAAAGGTTAAGAACCCCTGCTCTAGTTGGTGGAGAGAACTATGGTGGCTTTCAGGGCCAGAGTCATCTTTAGGGTCGTAGTAGTATTAGTAGTAGTAGTAGTAGTACTTCTATCGATACTCTGTTCTTATATAGCATTTTAAAAACTTAAATGTTCTTTCTTTAAAGGGGCCCTTTGGCCACCAATGAAACGGAGCACTGGATCCTGATCGGTGAGCCCAGCAGGAAGCACCCAGCCATCCACTGTAAAAAGTAAGTCGTGGTTCTGTTGGATCGGGTTCTGGATCTGAGCCGTTTTAACACGGAGCCTCTTCTTTCAGATGGCTCGACATCGTGACAGACCTCAACACGCAAAACCCAGAATACCTGGACATCCGTCACACAGAGAGAGGGATCCAGCGCCGCAAGACCAAGAAGGTTCAACCGACTGGTTACGCATGTTGTCCTCGGTGTTACTGATCAGTGCTGTAGAGGACCGTAGTAGATCCGTGATCCATACTGACCCCCCTCGCAGTTCTACACTCATGTGAACCTCAGATTAATGACAGTTTAACGTAAAAAAAAAACATCTCCTTCAAACTACTGGATTTATTCAAATTTATCATCAAAACTACATTTTACAGATGACATGAGCAGAGCCTGAAGGCATCATAGTGTAACTGAAGTGAACCTCTGCTGGTTAGCCGTTAGCGGTGCTGCTAATGTTACTAGCTCTCCTTCTGTTGGTTAGCCGTTAGCGGTGCTGCTAACATTACTAGCTCTCCTTCTGTTGGTTAGCCGTTAACGGTGCTGCTAACGTTACTAGCTCTCCTCCTGTTGGTTAGCCGTTAGCGGTGCTGCTAACATTACTAGCTCTCCTTCTGTTGGTTAGCCGTTAGCGGTGCTGCTAATGTTACTACCTCTCCTTCTGTTGGTTAGCCGTTAGCGGTGCTGCTAACGTTACTAGCTATCCTCCTGTTGGTTAGCTGTTAGCGGTGCTGCTAACATTACTAGCTCTCTTCCTGTTGGTTAGCCGTTAACGGTGCTGCTAATGTTACTAGCTATCCTCCTGTTGGTTAGCTGTTAGCGGTGCTGCTAACATTACTAGCTCTCTTCCTGTTGGTTAGCCGTTAACGGTGCTGCTAACGTTACTAGCTATCCTCCTGTTGGTTAGCCGTTAACGGTGCTGCTAACATTACTAGCTCTCTTCCTGTTGGTTAGCCGTTAACGGTGCTGCTAACGTTACTAGCTATCCTCCTGTTGGTTAGCTGTTAGCGGTGCTGCTAACATTACTAGCTCTCTTCCTGTTGGTTAGCCGTTAACGGTGCTGCTAACGTTACTAGCTATCCTCCTGTTGGTTAGCCGTTAACGGTGCTGCTAACGTTACTAGCTATCCTCCTGTTGGTTAGCCGTTAACGGTGCTGCTAACGTTACTAGCTCTCCTGTTACTTTAAACACTGATTGGTTGTTTACAATGAAACATGATCAGACTAGAAACACAAGTTCCACTGAATGTTGGAGGAGAACCAAAGTAAAACATGTGATCAGGACGTCATTTATGTTTTGAAATGTGGTCATGGATCTAACAGTTATATGGATCATCAGCGATCAATAATTAGTATCAGCGGCTAAAACAAGTGATCAGCGATCTAAAAGTTAGATTTGCTCCTTTGTTTCATTCGTGCTGATCCGATCAGTGAGTTTTATGATCCGCTGTTGCAGATTGTCCGAACGTGTCTCTAACAGAAGTCGTTCTCCGGCTCACAGGTGGTGGGGAACCTGCACTGCATCATGGCCTTCCAGAGGGTCAACTGGCAGAAGCTCGGCCCCTGGGCTCTGAACCTGGAGAACCTGCGCCACGACGTCCACTACCACAACCGGCTCCACCTGGGCCCGGAGAGCGCCGCCCCCGAGGAGAGGACGGCGTCTCACAGTACGGGGAGTCAGAGAGACGGCGGCCGGAGACGTCTGTCCAACACAACAGAGTACAGACAGAGGGGCCCCCCCGACAGCCCCCTCGAGGAAGACGTCACAGACTGAGACGCTGAGGTCCGGCGGCATCGTTGGTCAGGCAAAGACCAACGATGTGTCGAGCTTCGTTTGTAACTTGGCACTCGACCCCATAACTGATAAGAACACTATTTACGTGTCTGAGGATTTTATAAAGAAGAACAATCAGTTTTTTAGAAGCTTTAGAAACAGGAAGTGTTAAAAATCCACGAGTAAATATTTATCAGCCAAATCAAATCGTTTATATTCAACCTTAGTTTCTTCATAGCACATTTAATACTTCACTTCTTTCTTGACAGGGTTTGTATGAAGGTGATGAAGTAGTTCATGCGGACGCTCGTTACACAACAGAAGAGCTTTAATCCCGTCTCTCCACGGAGACAGGTCCACCGCGGGACTTTATATCACAAAGCATCGTACGGGCAACCGGACAGACCAACACTGTTGACAATGTGCAGAACAAAGGTCCCGCGGTGGACCTGCTCAGACGGTTGGTTCTACTGAAGGTAAACTTTAAATAGATAACTCCACCAGAAGCACATGTTTATCTCCACATCAACCCGATGATTCATCAGGACTCTGTCACCTGATGAATACGAGTCCATTATTCTCCGTTTGGTCTCCACCACCATCTGTCTCTTCAGCTGCAGAGTGAACGACGTTCACCAGCTGGTCTGACTGAAGCTGAGCTGCTGGTGGAGTACATGGGGTTTTAGTTGGGGACTATTTTCAGCGTCGGATTAATACACATTAGTGTTTATGGAGTATAGAACATCACCAGACCTTTACTTGGTGTCATTTTGGGGTCATGTTGTAGTTTTTTTAGTGGTTTAAATCAAACCAATACTGACTTTCAACAGAATAATTGGAGGACGGCCTCCTGTCCCTCTTTGTCTTCATCTACAGAGAGAACAGCAGCTTCACACAAAGTGAAAATCGTCGCTGAGCAGCAACAACTTATTAAAGCAGAAAGCGCGTTAAGGCACAGATTGCTGCAAATGCTTCAGTTTCAAACAAGCTAAAGTTTGTTTGTGTAAAAGAAAGTCTCAAAAACCATGACGACATTTGGCAAACACAAATATTCATTTCCCTTAACGGCACATCAAACTACGGCCTCAAACTGTTTACAAGGAAACAGTTTTATTCACTTCACGGCCTCAGATTATTATTTTTCTTCAGAAATGTGAGATTGTACGTCGTAGTTTTGCGCTGGCCAAGAAATATGACTCCAATCGGCCTGATGGTGGCGCTATAATTAAAAGGTGCACTTTGAAAAGTCATCACTCTGATTTACAGTGAGACTTGGTTCAGACGGCACTAAAATGAGTCTCATAAACCACTCAAATTTGGCTACTTCAATATATATGGAACTAAATCAAAGAACAAGTTCGAGATTATTGTTCTGGACCTCGTTGAACTTTGATTGAAGACACGTGCATGAGACCAATCGTCATGAAACTTGCAGGATTTGTCCTCCAATCGCGCACTAGGGGGTGCCACACATGCTAAAGATGAGTGGCACAACACAAATCAGACTAACCACAAAACCGGCAGGACAGGTTTCATGACGATGTTGAACCATTTGTTTAAAGACGCTTTTAAATTGACCAATAGGGGGCGACGGCGTTGCCAAAGAAGGCCGTGGTCAAGCACAAGATGTGCTCTTAGTTACATGATCGTCTGTCCAATCGCCATAGAACGTTTCAAGTTATCTTTTAATACAAATGTCAAAGAGAGTCTCGATTCCTCGCAGCGTTTAACGGTCGGTGTTGTCTTGAACTCCAATCCTGCTATTTTGTTAATTTTGCTTGATATCACATCTCGTTAAACTCACATTTTATTCAACTACTGCTGTAAATTCTGTTCTCAGACGATAACTCCTTGTGCAGGTGTGAACCCTCCAGTGAGACCGCTGCGTCCACGATCCCCGTTCTTAAAGAAGTGACTCGAAATCATTCAAAAGTGTGAAACCTCTGAAAGTGAAGACATGCACGGTTTATTTCCATCTTCATGTGCAGACACAGTTTGTACAGATGTCGTGTGATCGTTTTATTTTCCTTCCAGTCAAACTGCAGAGACTGAAGACGTGCAGCTGGTTTCTAACCGTCCTCGTAACTCTGCAATGTGAGCCGGAGCGATGCGGCAGCAACCTCCTGCAGAACGAACAACCAGAGACTCAGAACAGGAAACACAGGAGAACGGGACAAAACTCAAACCGTAAATGAAGTTACTTTAGTGTCCTGAAAGGACAAAAAGATATACATTCATATCATTTTCACCTGTAACGAAATGAAAGTGAATTATGAGATATGTCAATTAACAATATCGATTTGGTTTAATTTTGTCAGACAATTGTCCCCTCAAATGTCCCCTTCCTAGAACTGTTAAAAAATACAAAATTGTAATGTTATGGTCCACTTTCACTGAGTTAAATATTGAACAAACATCAACTAAACTCGATGTTAAATGCTGAATCTGTGATATGTAAGCAGTGATGCCTCTAGTGGACACTAAGAGAATAACATGTATTATCTCTATAATACAGCAGTGATGCCTCTAGTGGACATTAAGAGAATAACATGTATTATCTCTATAATACAGTAGTGATGCCTCTAGTGGACACTAAGAGAATAACATGTATTATCTCTATAATACAGTAGTGATGCCTCTAGTGGACACTAAGAGAATAACATGTATTATCTCTATAATACAGCAGTGATGCCTCTAGTGGACACTAAGAGAATAACATGTATTATCTCTATAATATAGCAGTGATGCCTCTAGTGGACACTAAGAGAATAACATGTATTATCTCTATAATACAGTAGTGATGCCTCTAGTGGACACTAAGAGAATAACATGTATTATCTCTATAATACAGCAGTGATGCCTCTAGTGGACACTAAGAGAATAACATGTATTATCTCTATAATACAGTAGTGATGCCTCTAGTGGACACCAGGAGAATAACATGTATTATCTCTATAATACAGTAGTGATGCCTCTAGTGGACACTAAGAGAATAACATGTATTATCTCTAATACAGTAGTGATGCCTCTAGTGGACACTAAGAGAATAACATGTATTATCTCTATAATACAGCAGTGATGCCTCTAGTGGACATTAAGAGAATAACATGTATTATCTCTATAATACAGCAGTGATGCCTCTAGTGGACACTAAGAGAATAACATGTATTATCTCTATAATACAGTAGTGATGCCTCTAGTGGACACTAAGAGAATAACATGTATTATCTCTATAATACAGTAGTGATGCCTCTAGTGGACACTAAGAGAATAACATGTATTATCTCTATAATACAGCAGTGATGCCTCTAGTGGACACTAAGAGAATAACATGTATTATCTCTATAATACAGTAGTGATGCCTCTAGTGGACACTAAGAGAATAACATGTATTATCTCTATAATACAGTAGTGATGCCTCTAGTGGACACTAAGAGAATAACATGTATTATCTCTATAATACAGCAGTGATGCCTCTAGTGGCCACTAAGAGAATAACATGTATTATCTCTATAATACAGTAGTGATGCCTCTAGTGGCCACTAAGAGAATAACATGTATTATCTCTATAATACAGTAGTGATGCCTCTAGTGGACACCAGGAGAATAACATGTATTATCTCTATAATACAGCAGTGATGCCTCTAGTGGACATTAAGAGAATAACATGTATTATCTCTATAATACAGCAGTGATGCCTCTAGTGGACACTAAGAGAATAACATGTATTATCTCTATAATACAGTAGTGATGCCTCTAGTGGACACTAAGAGAATAACATGTATTATCTCTATAATACAGTAGTGATGCCTCTAGTGGACACCAGGAGAATAACATGTATTATCTCTATAATACAGCAGTGATGCCTCTAGTGGACATTAAGAGAATAACATGTATTATCTCTATAATACAGTAGTGATGCCTCTAGTGGACACTAAGAGAATAACATGTATTATCTCTATAATACAGTAGTGATGCCTCTAGTGGACACCAGGAGAATAACATGTATTATCTCTATAATACAGTAGTGATGCCTCTAGTGGATACTAAGAGAATAACATGTATTATCTCTATAATACAGCAGTGATGCCTCTAGTGGACACTAAGAGAATAACATGTATTATCTCTATAATACAGCAGTGATGCCTCTAGTGGACACCAGGAGAATAACATGTATTATCTCTATAATACAGTAGTGATGCCTCTAGTGGACACTAAGAGAATAACATGTATTATCTCTATAATACAGTAGTGATGCCTCTAGTGGACACTAAGAGAATAACATGTATTATCTCTATAATACAGTAGTGATGCCTCTAGTGGACACCAGGAGAATAACATGTATTATCTCTATAATACAGTAGTGATGCCTCTAGTCGACACCAGGAGAATAACATGTATTATCTCTATAATACAGCAGTGATGCCTCTAGTGGACACTAAGAGAATAACATGTATTATCTCTATAATACAGCAGTGATGCCTCTAGTGGACACCAGGAGAATAACATGTATTATCTCTATAATACAGTAGTGATGCCTCTAGTGGACACCAGGAGAATAACATGTATTATCTCTATAATACAGCAGTGATGCCTCTAGTGGACATTAAGAGAATAACATGTATTATCTCTATAATACAGTAGTGATGCCTCTAGTGGACACTAAGAGAATAACATGTATTATCTCTATAATACAGCAGTGATGCCTCTAGTGGACACTAAGAGAATAACATGTGTTATCTCTATAATACAGCAGTGATGCCTCTAGTGGACACCAGGAGAATAACATGTGTTATCTCTTTAATACAGTAGTGATGCCTCTAGTGGACACCAGGAGAATAACATGTATTATCTCTATAATACAGTAGTGATGCCTCTAGTGGACACTAAGAGAATAACATGTATTATCTCTATAATACAGTAGTGATGCCTCTAGTGGACACTAAGAGAATAACATGTGTTATCTCTATAATACAGTAGTGATGCCTCTAGTGGACACTAAGAGAATAACATGTATTATCTCTATAATACAGCAGTGATGCCTCTAGTGGACACCAGGAGAATAACATGTATTATCTCTATAATACAGCAGTGATGCCTCTAGTGGACACCAGGAGAATAACATGTATTATCTCTATAATACAGCAGTGATGCCTCTAGTGGACACTAAGAGAATAACATGTATTATCTCTATAATACAGCAGTGATGCCTCTAGTGGACACCAGGAGAATAACATGTATTATCTCTATAATACAGCAGTGATGCCTCTAGTGGACACCAGGAGAATAACATGTATTATCTCTATAATACAGTAGTGATGCCTCTAGTGGACACTAAGAGAATAACATGTATTATCTCTATAATACAGCAGTGATGCCTCTAGTGGACACTAAGAGAATAACATGTATTATCTCTATAATACAGCAGTGATGCCTCTAGTGGACACCAGGAGAATAACATGTATTATCTCTATAATACAGTAGTGATGCCTCTAGTGGACACTAAGAGAATAACATGTATTATCTCTATAATACAGCAGTGATGCCTCTAGTGGACACTAAGAGAATAACATGTATTATCTCTATAATACAGCAGTGATGCCTCTAGTGGACACTAAGAGAATAACATGTATTATCTCTATAATACAGCAGTGATGCCTCTAGTGGACATTGAGAATAACATGTATTATCTCTATAATACAGCAGTGATGCCTCTAGTGGACATTGAGAATAACATGTATTATCTCTATAATACAGCAGTGATGCCTCTAGTGGACACTAAGAGAATAACATGTATTATCTCTATAATACAGCAGTGATGCCTCTAGTGGACACTAAGAGAATAACATGTATTATCTCTATAATACAGTAGTGATGCCTCTAGTGGACATTAAGAGAATAACATGTATTATCTCTATAATACAGTAGTGATGCCTCTAGTGGACACTAAGAGAATAACATGTATTATCTCTATAATACAGCAGTGATGCCTCTAGTGGACACTAAGAGAATAACATGTATTATCTCTATAATACAGCAGTGATGCCTCTAGTGGACACTAAGAGAATAACATGTATTATCTCTATAATACAGTAGTGATGCCTCTAGTGGACACTAAGAGAATAACATGTATTATCTCTATAATACAGCAGTGATGCCTCTAGTGGACACTAAGAGAATAACATGTATTATCTCTATAATACAGCAGTGATGCCTCTAGTGGACACCAGGAGAATAACATGTATTATCTCTATAATACAGTAGTGATGCCTCTAGTGGACACTAAGAGAATAACATGTATTATCTCTATAATACAGCAGTGATGCCTCTAGTGGACACTAAGAGAATAACATGTATTATCTCTATAATACAGCAGTGATGCCTCTAGTGGACACTAAGAGAATAACATGTATTATCTCTATAATACAGCAGTGATGCCTCTAGTGGACATTGAGAATAACATGTATTATCTCTATAATACAGCAGTGATGCCTCTAGTGGACATTGAGAATAACATGTATTATCTCTATAATACAGCAGTGATGCCTCTAGTGGACACTAAGAGAATAACATGTATTATCTCTATAATACAGCAGTGATGCCTCTAGTGGACACTAAGAGAATAACATGTATTATCTCTATAATACAGTAGTGATGCCTCTAGTGGACATTAAGAGAATAACATGTATTATCTCTATAATACAGTAGTGATGCCTCTAGTGGACACTAAGAGAATAACATGTATTATCTCTATAATACAGTAGTGATGCCTCTAGTGGACATTAAGAGAATAACATGTATTATCTCTATAATACAGTAGTGATGCCTCTAGTGGACATTAAGAGAATAACATGTATTATCTCTATAATACAGCAGTGATGCCTCTAGTGGACACTAAGAGAATAACATGTATTATCTCTATAATACAGTAGTGATGCCTCTAGTGGACACTAAGAGAATAACATGTATTATCTCTATAATACAGCAGTGATGTCTCTGGTGGACACCAGGAGTTAACCTGAGGGTTAAAGTGGAGAGAAAACTGTCCTTACCGATTAAACCAGCACCTTGCTTCATCCATGTGGGACTTAGTTCAAGTATCGATGCTGCAGTTTTCTCAGACGTTAACCACCTTTATTCGTAAAAGACAACACGAAACGGTCAACAGTGGTGGACAAAGTACTCACATTCTTTAGTAAAAGTAAAAATACTCCTTTATAAGTAAAAGTGCTGCATTCAAAAGCACAAATCATGAGCAAAATGTACTTACACTATGAAAGGTAAAAGTAAAAGTGTTAACATCATTTTGTACCGTTTTATTATTGTATCATTGTTATTAATGCATTATTTTATTACTTATATACTGTGGGCTGTAAAAATGATTCATATAAACTCGTAGATATGTTTTGTCCTGATCTGCAGAGTAACCGATGACCGAGTTAAATACAGTCCTCATGTTCTGAGACGTAAAACCTTGTGATTGACAGACCGTTTATAAGAAGTGGCCATCTTGTTGTTTTTTGCAACCAGTGAACAGGAAGTGACCATATGTGGACTGAGGAGTGACGTAGAGACGCCGTATACGTCTCTGGTGTCGACCTGTCAATCAGCGTGTAGCCCCGCCCTAAAGCATCCCCTGCTTTATGGTCTGTGTGACTCTAAATGGACCATAATGTACTAAATGAACATCATGCTGTATTGAAGAAGACTTGAAACTAGAGATTGAGACATAAACTCATGTTTACAATGTTTACTGAGGTAATAAATCAAGAGAGAAGTAGAGTCATTTTCTATAGACTTCTATACAACCAGAGGAGTCGCCCCCTGGTGGACACGAGAGAGAATGCAGCTTTAACACATGAAGAACCGGAGAACTTTAAAGAACCGGAGGGTGCCGCCTGCCAGAGCCGTATGTCACTCCTCCTCAGTCCAAATATGGTCTCTTCCTGTTCACTGGTTGCAAAACAAACTAGATGGTGACGGCCAAAACGCTGAACTCAAAGCTTGAAAACGTCCACAAACCAGTGAGACGTCACAACGACCACGTCCTCTTCCCACGTCCAGTATGTGGTCTTTACTTCATTAATAAGCCATCTTACTATGACAGTAATAAGTTCCTAAAATGAGTCCATCACTCTTTAACACGGAGGCTCAGCGTGTTAATAGAATGTCCTAAAGTCTACATAACCGGCCCTTTGATGGTTTTCTGTGATATTCTTTGAGGATGAATCTGTGTCGTCAGTATTGAAACTCACCCCTGCTCAGAGACCCAGTCCTCTCCACTGTTGGGGTAAACCACCCAGCTGAGGTCCGGGCTCAGCAGGGACCCGGCAGAGTCCAGCAGCGGCTCCACCAGCGCCGGTGAGCAACAGTTGACTCCGACAGCGAGCAGCTGAGTGCATCTGTTAGCGAGCCGCACGGCGTCGGTGAACGGGCTGCCGTCTGAGACACGCCTCCCGTCCTGACGGCGTGTGTGTGGACAGAACGTGGATTTATTTTAGAGAAACACCGGACTACAGAGAAGAAACAGGTCCACGCCGGTCCACGGTCTGTTACCTTACAGGAGAAGGACAGCCAGGCTTTAGAGTCGGGGAACTCTCTGAGCAGCTCCAGCAGAGCCGTCGCCTCTTTGATGCTCGGGATCGTCTCAAAAGCAACGAGATCGGCTCCAGATGCAGCGAGGACCTCAATCTGAGGCCGATGCCAGACTTTAAGATCCTTAAAGGGGGACAGACACAGAGACCAGAGACCATCACTGAACCCTCGAGTCTCTCGAGACGGTATCTTTAGGGTTTTATTGATTTTATCGACTTTGCTCATCTGTTCGGGTCATCAATACTCCTATTGTTGAACTCACTTCAACACTCATCTCCTCTGCATAAGCTCCGGTGTACTCGGACCCGTCGAGAAGAAAAGCTCCGTACGGTCCGATGGAGGCCGCCACCAACGGACGTCTCCGTCCTCCAGAGACAAATGCAGCAAAACACAGAGACATGACGTCACAAACAGAGACATGACGTCACAAACAGAGACATGACGTCACAAACGGAGACATGACGTCACAAACGGAGACATGACGTCACAAACGGAGACATGACGTCACAAACGGAGACATGACGTCACAAACGGAGA
>NC_136637.1:30734637-30817137 GCF_949748355.1 Melanostigma gelatinosum
TGTGTATATATATATATTAGTGCTGGGCAAGTTAACGCGTTATTATCGCGTCAACGCTTTCATTAATTAACGCCGACAATTATTTTATAGCGCATTAATGCATTTTTTAAAATTGTTTTTTATTTTGAAAGTGCGTTGCTCACTGGCAGCAGTGGAGGAACGGAGACGACTGGACATCGCTGGTAAAGTCTCAGACACTCACATGTTAGTGCAGCTACATGCTGACATTCACCGTAAACACATTCAAACGCACAGATCGGGAGCGAAGGACTTTGAAAGTTAGCGGAAGCATTAACGTGCGACAACATCCGGTTTCTTCAGACCAACATCCGGTTTTCAGAATAAGATGCCAACAAAGTATGAATCATATTCACATTAAGTATAAAACATGCTGCATCTCGTGAGTTAAAGGGAAAATACACCTGCATTGTGGGTAAAGTGTCTTTATTCTTTGATCGCTGGGTCACCTTCATCACCTCTGAGTTACAGCATCATAGTGATGAAGAGTAGAGCTGCGTCATAGTGATGAAGAGTAGAGCTGCATCATAGTGATGAAGAGTAGAGCTGCATCATAGTGATGAAGAGTAGAGCAGCATCATAGTGATGAAGAGTAGAGCTGCATCATAGTGATGAAGAGTAGAGCAGCATCATAGTGATGAAGAGTAGAGCTGTATCATAGTGATGAAGAGTAGAGCTGCGTCATAGTGATGAAGAGTAGAGCAGCGTCATAGTGATGAAGAGTAGAGCTGCGTCATAGTGATGAAGAGTAGAGCAGCGTCATAGTGATGAAGAGTAGAGCTGCATCATAGTGATGAAGAGTAGAGCAGCATCATAGTGATGAAGAGTAGAGCAGCATCATAGTGATGAAGAGTAGAGCTGCATCATAGTGATGAAGAGTAGAGCAGCATCATAGTGATGAAGAGTAGAGCTGTATCATAGTGATGAAGAGTAGAGCTGCGTCATAGTGATGAAGAGTAGCACTGCATCATAGTGATGAAGAGTAGAGCTGCATCATAGTGATGAAGAGTAGAGCAGCATCATAGTGATGAAGAGTAGAGCTGCGTCATAGTGATGAAGAGTAGAGCTGCATCATAGTGATGAAGAGTAGAGCAGCATCATAGTGATGAAGAGTAGAGCTGTATCATAGTGATGAAGAGTAGAGCTGCATCATAGTGATGAAGAGTAGAGCTGCATCATAGTGATGAAGAGTAGAGCTGCGTCATAGTGATGAAGAGTAGAGCTGCGTCATAGTGATGAAGAGTAGAGCTGTATCATAGTGATGAAGAGTAGAGCTGCGTCATAGTGATGAAGAGTAGAGCTGCGTCATAGTGATGAAGAGTAGAGCTGCATCATAGTGATGAAGAGTAGAGCTGTATCATAGTGATGAAGAGTAGAGCTGCGTCATAGTGATGAAGAGTAGAGCTGCGTCATAGTGATGAAGAGTAGAGCTGCATCATAGTGATGAAGAGTAGAGCAGCATCATAGTGATGAAGAGTAGAGCAGCATCATAGTGATGAAGAGTAGAGCAGCATCATAGTGATGAAGAGTAGAGCAGCGTCATAGTGATGAAGAGTAGAGCAGCGTCATAGTGATGAAGAGTAGAGCTGCATCATAGTGATGAAGAGTAGAGCTGCGTCATAGTGATGAAGAGTAGAGCTGCATCATAGTGATGATGAGTAGAGCTGCATCATAGTGATGAAGAGTAGAGCAGCATCATAGTGATGAAGAGTAGAGCAGCATCATAGTGATGAAGAGTAGAGCAGCGTCATAGTGATGAAGAGTAGAGCAGCGTCATAGTGATGAAGAGTAGAGCTGCATCATAGTGATGAAGAGTAGAGCTGCGTCATAGTGATGAAGAGTAGAGCTGCATCATAGTGATGAAGAGTAGAGCTGCATCATAGTGATGAAGAGTAGAGCTGCGTCATAGTGATGAAGAGTAGAGCTGCGTCATAGTGATGAAGAGTAGCGCTGCATCATAGTGATGAAGAGTAGAGCTGCATCATAGTGATGAAGAGTAGAGCTGCGTCATAGTGATGAAGAGTAGAGCAGCGTCATAGTGATGAAGAGTAGAGCAGCATCATAGTGATGAAGAGTAGAGCTGCATCATAGTGATGAAGAGTAGAGCAGCATCATAGTGATGAAGAGTAGAGCTGCATCATAGTGATGAAGAGTAGAGCAGCATCATAGTGATGAAGAGTAGAGCTGCATCATAGTGATGAAGAGTAGAGCTGCATCATAGTGATGAAGAGTAGAGCAGCATCATAGTGATGAAGAGTAGAGCTGCATCATAGTGATGAAGAGTAGAGCAGCATCATAGTGATGAAGAGTAGAGCAGCATCATAGTGATGAAGAGTAGAGCTGCATCATAGTGATGAAGAGTAGAGCTGCATCATAGTGATGAAGAGTAGAGCAGCATCATAGTGATGAAGAGTAGAGCTGCATCATAGTGATGAAGAGTAGAGCAGCATCATAGTGATGAAGAGTAGAGCAGCATCATAGTGATGAAGAGTAGAGCAGCATCATAGTGATGAAGAGTAGAGCTGCATCATAGTGATGAAGAGTAGAGCTGCATCATAGTGATGAAGAGTAGAGCAGCATCATAGTGATGAAGAGTAGAGCTGCATCATAGTGATGAAGAGTAGCGCTGCATCATAGTGATGAAGAGTAGAGCTGCATCATAGTGATGAAGAGTAGAGCAGCATCATAGTGATGAAGAGTAGAGCAGCATCATAGTGATGAAGAGTAGAGCTGCATCATAGTGATGAAGAGTAGAGCTGCATCATAGTGATGAAGAGTAGAGCAGCATCATAGTGATGAAGAGTAGAGCTGCATCATAGTGATGAAGAGTAGAGCTGTATCATAGTGATGAAGAGTAGAGCTGCATCATAGTGATGAAGAGTAGAGCTGCATCATAGTGATGAAGAGTAGAGCAGCATCATAGTGATGAAGAGTAGAGCTGCATCATAGTGATGAAGAGTAGCGCTGCATCATAGTGATGAAGAGTAGAGCTGCATCATAGTGATGAAGAGTAGAGCTGCATCATAGTGATGAAGAGTAGAGCAGCATCATAGTGATGAAGAGTAGAGCAGCATCATAGTGATGAAGAGTAGAGCTGCATCATAGTGATGAAGAGTAGAGCAGCATCATAGTGATGAAGAGTAGAGCTGCATCATAGTGATGAAGAGTAGCGCTGCATCATAGTGATGAAGAGTAGAGCTGCATCATAGTGATGAAGAGTAGAGCTGCATCATAGTGATGAAGAGTAGAGCAGCATCATAGTGATGAAGAGTAGAGCAGCATCATAGTGATGAAGAGTAGAGCAGCATCATAGTGATGAAGAGTAGAGCTGCATCATAGTGAGCGTAACAATGCGATTCATTCTAATATTTTAATATATATATATATATATATATATATATATATATTAAAATATTTAATCGCGATAAATCGCATTGTTATGGCAAAGTTCAAGAATTAATTATAAGTAGTGTATTCTAAAAGTGCTGCTATATGAACAAAAGGGCAATAACATTTGGTTCACGAGATGCAGGCAGCATGTTTTATACTTAATGTGAATATAATTATTATTTTTTTCCCAACTCAAAAGGCTCAAGGACACACACACACACACACACAGCTGACTACAGGATGTTTGCTGGCTTTTATCCCACTGTTCTTGTCATCCTCTTGTTGCTATGGATATGTATTGTCTCTTGTCTTTCAATTAAAAAAAAAAATGATCATGAATTTTAAAAAATGCATTCACGCGCGATAAAATAATTGTCGCGTTAATTAATGAATGCGTTAACACGAAATTAACGCGTTAACTTGCCCAGCACTAACATATATATATATATATATATATATATATATATATATATATATATATATATATATATATATATATATATATATATATATATATATATATTTAAAGAGTCCACAACACTGAGGTGAGACACATCAAAGGGTTAATTCTTCATTCACAGTGTTTCTGTTTCTCACTTATGATCCGTTTCTCCAGAACTTTGGCTCTGATAAAGCCAGACGTCGTCACCAAGATGGGAGATATGTTGGAGTCGATCTACTCCTCAAACCTGATGGTGACCAAAGCTAAGATGACCACGCTCACCTGGTAAGAAGGAGGCATTAGAACACGAGGCATTAGAACACGAGGCATCAGAACACGAGGCATCAGAACATGAGGCATTAGAACATGATTTTTTTACTCCCGATCAACAAAAGAAAGTCTCTGAAATATTATTATTTCATTTTGTGGGTTTAATATGTTTAATTTGAATGTCGACATATTTCACTAAAATGTCTTCAGTTGGTTTGAAGGACGCTACTCAGCAGTTTTGTCTCCTAGCAACAGAACCACAGATTACATCTAAAGAAGTGACACCAAACTAGTAAACTAATAAAGTAGTAAACTAGTATGCTAGTAAACGAAAGTAAAGTAGTAAACTAGTAACCTACTAAACCAGTAAACTAGTAAAGTAGTAACCTACTAAACTACTAAAGTCGTAAAGTATTAACCTACTAAACTAGTAAAGTAGTAAAGTAGTTGACTGGTAAAGTAGTAAAGCAGTGAACTAGTAAACTACTAAACTAGTAAAGTAGTAACCTACTAAACTAGTAAAGTAGTAAAGTAGTTGACTATTAAACTAGTAAACGAGTAAAGTAGTAACCTACTAAACTAGTAAAGTAGTAACCTACTAAACTAGTAAAGTAGTAAAGTAGTTGACTAGTAAACTAGTAAAGCAGTAAACTACTAAACTGGTAAAGTAGTAACCTACTAAACTAGTAAACTAGTAACCTACTAAACTAGTAACCCACTAAACTAGTAACCCACTAAACTAGTAACCTACTAAACGAGTAAAGTAGTAACCTAGTAAACTAGTAACCTACTAAAGTAGTAAACTAGTGCTGCTGTTTCTGTTATAAAACCCTGATTGAAAACACTTTCTCATTCTTATCTGATGAATAAAATCCCTCCTGAGGTTCTAATACTTCCCTCTGGAATCAGCGTGTTTTGGAACCTTTGACACCAAGTCCACCGTTAACCCTGAAGAAGTGAAATAACGTCTGTGGTCGGTTTAGTTGGAGCTTCAGAGAAACTGGTGAGATAAGGTGGCCACTCATTAACTCCACTCTTTACGGTTCCTCTCTCCTTACAGGAGGCAGGCGGCAGACTTTTATGTGGAACATCAGTCGAAGCCTTTCTTCAAGTGAGTGCCAGTCAATGATTAGCCGGCTGAGAGCTGACGGATCATTAACAGAACCACAGAGTCACATTCAGACACATTTAACAGAACCACAGAGTCACATTCAGACACATTTAACAGAACCACAGAGTCACATTCAGACACATTTAACAGAACCACAGAGTCACATTCAGACACATTATACTGGACGTTCTGTGACTATGAGCTCAGTTTATTATGTGAAGCAACAGAAGACTCAGAAGACTTTTAGTGCAAATTATGTACAAATCACACATAAATAAATAGAAGTGTTGGAATAATCTGTAATATTACAATATTATAAAATGTTAATATTATATGGACCCAGTTGGCTTTTTGCCTCTTCCTGCACTGTGATATTATTTATGTTTGTTTATTTTTATTGTATTGTTTAAATTGTGCAACTAAACTAAATGACACTCAACTCAACTAAAGTAAACTAAAGTAAACTCAACTCAACTAAAGTAAAGTAAACTCAACTCAACTAAAGTAAACTCAACTAAAGTAAAGTAAACTCAACTCAACTAAAGTAAACTAAAGTAAAGTAAAGTAAAGTAAACTCAACTAAAGTAAACTAAAGTAAAGTAAACTCAACTCAACTAAAGTAAACTAAAGTAAAGTAAACTCAACTAAAGTAAACTAAACTAAAGTAAACTAAAGTAAACTCAACTCAACTAAAGTAAACTCAACTCAACTAAACTAAAGTAAACTCAACTAAATTAAAGTAAACTAAAGTAAACTCAACTAAAGTAAACTAAACTAAAGTAAACTCAACTCAACTAAACTAAACTGAAGTAAACTCAACTCAACTAAACTCAACTCAACTAAACTAAACTAAAGTAAACTATTATATGGACCCAGTTGGCTTTTTGCCTCTTCCTGCACTGTGATATTATTAAATAAATAGAAGTGTTGGAATAATCTGTAATATTATAATATTATAAAATGTTAATATTATATGGACCCAGTTGGCTTTTTGCCTCTTCCTGCACTGTGATATTATTAAATAAATAGAAGTGTTGGAATAATCTGTAATATTATAATATTATAAAATGTTAATATTATATGGACCCAGTTGGCTTTTTGCCTCTTCCTGCACTGTGATATTATTAAATAAATAGAAGTGTTGGAATAATCTGTAATATTATAATATTATAAAATGTTAATATTATATGGACCCAGTTGGCTTTTTGCCTCTTCCTGCACTGTGATATTATTTATGTTTGTTTATTTTTATTGTATTGTTTAAATTGTGCAACTAAACTAAATGACACTCAACTCAACTAAAGTAAACTAAAGTAAACTCAACTCAACTAAAGTAAAGTAAACTCAACTCAACTAAAGTAAACTCAACTAAAGTAAAGTAAACTCAACTCAACTAAAGTAAACTAAAGTAAAGTAAAGTAAAGTAAACTCAACTAAAGTAAACTAAAGTAAAGTAAACTCAACTCAACTAAAGTAAACTAAAGTAAAGTAAACTCAACTAAAGTAAACTAAACTAAAGTAAACTAAAGTAAACTCAACTCAACTAAAGTAAACTCAACTCAACTAAACTAAAGTAAACTCAACTAAATTAAAGTAAACTAAAGTAAACTCAACTAAAGTAAACTAAACTAAAGTAAACTCAACTCAACTAAACTAAACTGAAGTAAACTCAACTCAACTAAACTCAACTCAACTAAACTAAAGTAAACTATTATATGGACCCAGTTGGCTTTTTGCCTCTTCCTGCACTGTGATATTATTAAATAAATAGAAGTGTTGGAATAATCTGTAATATTATAATATTATAAAATGTTAATATTATATGGACCCAGTTGGCTTTTTGCCTCTTCCTGCACTGTGATATTATTTATGTTTGTTTATTTTTATTGTATTGTTTAAATTGTGCAACTAAACTAAATGACACTCAACTCAACTAAAGTAAACTAAAGTAAACTCAACTCAACTAAAGTAAAGTAAACTCAACTCAACTAAAGTAAACTCAACTAAAGTAAAGTAAACTCAACTCAACTAAAGTAAACTAAAGTAAAGTAAAGTAAAGTAAACTCAACTAAAGTAAAGTAAACTAAAGTAAAGTAAACTCAACTCAACTAAAGTAAACTCAACTCAACTAAACTAAAGTAAACTAAAGTAAAGTAAACGCAACTAAAGTAAACTAAAGTAAAGTAAACTCAACTAAAGTAAACTAAAGTAAACTCAACTAAAGTAAAGTAAACTCAACTCAACTAAAGTAAACTAAACTAAAGTAAAGTAAACTCAACTAAAGTAAACTAAACTAAAGTAAACTCAAGTAAACTCAACTAAACTAAAGTAAACTAAAGTAAAGTAAACTCAACTAAAGTAAACTAAAGTAAAGTAAACTCAACTAAAGTAAACTCAACTCAACTAAAGTAAAGTAAACTCAACTCAACTAAAGTAAAGTAAAGTAAACTAAACTAAAGTAAAGTAAACTCAACTAAAGTAAACTAAACTAAAGTAAACTCAACTCAACTAAAGTAAACTCAACTCAACTAAACTAAACTAAACTAAACTAAAGTAAAGTAAACTAAAGTAAACTCAACTAAAGTAAAGTAAACTCAACTCAACTAAAGTAAACTCAACTAAACTCAACTCAACTAAACTAAACTAAAGTAAACTGAACTAAACTCAACTAAACTAAAGTAAACTCAACTAAACTCAACTCAACTAAACTAAACTAAAGTAAACTGAACTAAACTCAACTAAACTAAAGTAAACTCAAGTAAAGTAAACTGAACTAAACTCAACTAAAGTAAACTAAACTAAAGCAAAGTAAACTCAACTAAACTAAAGTAAACTCAACTAAAGTAAAGTTAACTAAACTAAACTAAACTAAAGTAAAGTAAAGTAAACTCAACTCAACTAAAGTAAAGTAAACTAAACTAAAGTAAACTAAAGTAAAGTAAACTAAACTAAAGTAAAGTAAACTCAACTCAACTAAAGTAAAGTAAACTAAAGTAAACTAAAGTAAAGTAAAGAAAACTAAATTAAACTAAAGTAAAGTAAACTCAACTCAACTAAAGTAAAGTAAACTACAGCAAACTAAAGTAAAGTAAAGTAAACTGAAGTAAAGTAAAGTAAACTCAACTCAACTAAAGTAAAGTAAAGTAAACTGAAGTAAAGTAAAGTAAACTCAACTCAACTAAAGTAAACGAGCTCCACTAACATGCTTCTCGTTCCAGTAACCTGGTCCAGTTTGCGTCCTCGGGCCCCGTGGTGGCCCTGGAGCTGATGGGGGACGGGGCCGTGTCCATCTGGAGGAGGCTCCTGGGGCCCGCCGACTCCTCGGCGGCGAGGAAGGAGGCGCCGCAGAGCGTCCGAGCTCGGTTCGGAACCGACGGCCTCAAGAACGTCGGCCACGGCTCCGACTCGCTGGCTGCAGCCGCGAGAGTAAGAACATGAAATCAGCGCTTTATTGGTGTTCTGATTCATGCACCTGAACGTTTTTCATTCTGTCTCTTGCATCAGGAGCTGGAGTTCTTCTTCCCGTCCACCGTCGGCCACGGTCCCTCCAACACGGCCACGTACTCAGACTGCACGTGTTGCATCATCAAACCTCACGCCGTATCAGAAGGTACGGACCGCTCTCTATTTGTGGAGGTTATTATCACCGCGGTGAAACATTCCTGAGTGAGGCCGACCACATCGGGCCACTGGGTTTTTCCAAATCCCTAAATCTGATCCCTGGGGGGGGGGGGGGGGGGGGGGCATGCCTCTGGAGCTGTGACCTGTGAAATGTGCTCACAGAGAGCTGAAGGACTCGTTTGATCTGGAGAGCTGCTCCTCAGTCTGCTATCTGATCTGGAACCAGCTCACGTTCCATCAGGTATCTGAGCTCTCTGTGTTCTTCTCTCTATTGTTAGAGGCGCTCACTGTGGGTGTAAGGACTCTTCTAACGCGCCACCACCTGGTCATGTGACCTGTTACTTGATCTTCATGACTGGAACACCTGAGATGGTGGTTAGCATCAGCGTGTTAGCATTTAGCTCAAAGCAGAGCCAGCATTGCTGTAGTCTCCTTCTTACGTGTAAAGACATGTTGACCCCGTCAAAATAAAAGCCCTTTATGTTGTGCTGTAGGTGTGGCGGTGATCGAGCCACACCTACATGGAACGAAGCCATCGTTGATGTTGCTTTTCCTGCTGGGACAAGTTTAAATCTGTGCCGTGAGAAAGGGTGACCCAGTGAAAGCTTCTTTGTTTGGCTGCAGGGCGGAATGAGTTGTTATGTTGTTAATACATACTGTTGCACCACATCAATGATGAAATCTCTCTGTCTATTAAAAACAAACTGCCATGACAGATTTTTAATTCCAGCTCTCTCCTCGATGGTGAAGTACATTTCATTTAACCATTTCTAGGTCTGTAACTTTATGAATCCAGCAGTTAGTCTGAGCCCGTCGTGGTCTGATGGCCTTTGGTTGAACTGACATCATTTTAACAGCTGCTGTCGCCTTAAAGGAGCAACATACCAGATTGGGAGCATTTTCGATTGCCTCTCAATGGCTCTCTGCTAACGGTGCTAACAGGGCTAACATGGCTAACGGCGCTAACATGGCTAACAGGGCCGTCTGCAGAGGCTCAGGCTACGATCCACAGGCCAGTTTAAACAAAGCATCCCAGAGTTTACCTGAGGAGCTGAGATCACAATGAAGATAGATGAGGTCACAGCGAGGGCACAAGGAAGTAGTGAAGCTCCTCCGGCCTGTGAGCCAATCACAGGACGGCCTCGAGTCTTTTATTCATGCTGACGTTGCTTCATACAAAAACAAAACGGTGTTAAACATTTCATTCCACGAGGTCGACAAAAGTCTAAAACGTCACCTATTGAAACCTGCAGGAACCCTGACACACCTGTGAGTGTGTGTGGGTGTGTGTGTGAGAGGGTGTGTGTGTGTGTGAAAGTGTGTTGAAGATCATTTTGGAGGCCGAATTACACTCCAGCTCTCCAGCCAATCACAGCGCTGATAGAGTCGTGTCTGATAATCACTCAGAGTCGAGCAGCTTCTGTTGCCAGGCGCCCAGAACTGGGTCTCCTAGCAACAGCACCAGCTGGTGGGGGTGGGGGGCACAGAGGTGGTTACTTACCTAGAGAAATTCATCAGAGCAACACACAGATGAGAATAACCTTCATCTTCTTCGTCTGTCTGTCCAAAGGAGACGACCTGAGAGTCATATATATATACATATGACATGTCAGCATGACGCCTCCTTCAGGAACAATAATACAGATAATAAATAGTGATGAAGAGTTGATGTGTTTCACAGGTCTGACGGGGAAGATCCTGAACTCCATCTCAGAGTCTGGATTCAACATCTCAGCACTTCAGATGGTGAAAAACACAAAAAGAACAACACGTCCTCTTCCTGTCCTCATGTCTCTGTCATCATGTCTCTGTCCTCATGTGTCTGTCCTCATGTGTCTCTGTCCTCATGTGTCTGTCCTCATGTCTCTGTCCTCATGTATCTGTCCTCATGTATCTGTCCTCATGTGTGTCTGTCCTCATGTGTCTGTCCTCATGTGTCTGTCGTCATGTGTCTCTGTCCTCATGTGTCTGTCCTCATGTGTCTCTGTCCTCATGTGTCTGTCCTCATGTGTCTGTCCTCATGTATCTGTCCTCATGTGTGTCTGTCCTCATGTATCTGTCCTAATGTGTCTCTGTCCTCATGTGTCTGTCCTCATGTGTCTCTGTCCTCATGTGTCTGTCCTCATGTCTCTGGCCTCGTGTGTCTGTCCTCATGTATCTGTCCTCGTCTCTGTCCTCATGTGTCTGTCCTCATGTATCTGTCCTCATGTTTCTCTGTCCTCATGTGTCTGTCCTCATGTCTCTGGCCTCGTGTGTCTGTCCTCATGTATCTGTCCTCATGTGTCTGTCCTCATGTATCTGTCCTTGTCTCTGTCCTCATGTGTCTGTCCTCATGTCTCTGTCCTTGTGTCTCTGTCCTCGTGTCTCTGTCCTCGTGTCTCTGTCCTCGTGTCTCCGTCCTCGTGTCTCCGTCCTCGTGTCTCTGGCCTCGTGTCCTCGTGTCTCCGTCCTCGTGTCTCCGTCCTCGTGTCTCTTCCCTCGTGTCCTCGTGTCTCCGTCCTCGTGTCTCCGTCCTCGTGTCTCCGTCCTCGTGTCTGTCCTCGTGTCTCCGTCCTCGTGTCTCCGTCCTCGTGTCTCCGTCCTCGTGTCTCTGCCCTCGTGTCTCCGTCCTCGTGTCTCCGTCCTCGTGTCTCCGTCCTCGTGTCTCTGTCCTCGTGTCTCTGCCCTCGTGTCTCTGTCCTCGTGTCTCCGTCCTCGTGTCTCCGTCCTCGTGTCTCTGCCCTCGTGTCTCCGTCCTCGTGTCTCTGCCCTCGTGTCTCTGGCCTCGTGTCCTCGTGTCTCTGTCCTCGTGTCTCCGTCCTCGTGTCTCCGTCCTCGTGTCTCCGTCCTCGTGTCTCCGTCCTCGTGTCTCCGTCCTCGTATCCCCGTCCTCGTGTCTCTGTCCTCGTGTCTCCGTCCTCGTGTCTCCGTCCTCGTGTCTCCGCCCTCGTGTCTCCGTCCTCGTGTCTCCATCCTCGTGTCTCCGTCCTCGTGTCTCTGTCCTCGTGTCTCCGTCCTCGTGTCTCTGTCCTCGTGTCTCTGCCCTCGTGTCCTCGTGTCTCCGTCCTCGTGTCTCTGTCCTCGTGTCTCCGTCCTCGTATCCCCGTCCTCGTGTCTCTGCCCTCGTGTCTCCGTCCTCGTGTGTCTGTCCTCAGGACACCGATCGATCGATCATGTTTCCTCACAGAGCTTTGATGTTATTTATGGGATGGAATAAAGAGTCGGAGCCTTGAAGCTGTAGAAACGCTGGTGTTTGTGTGATGATGGCGCCGTAAACACTAACACACCATTTACATTCCATTCATCAACATTCCTTCCTGTTCTGCTTTCTCCATATTTCATCATCTTTCCTCCTCTCAGTTCAATGTGGACCGGGCCAACGCAGAAGAGTTCTATGAGGTGTACCGAGGCGTGGTCAGCGAATACCCTGTGAGTAGAGAACCCGTGGGTCTGTTGAGTGGAGAACCCGTGGGTCTGTTGAGTGGAGAACCCGTGGGTCTGTTGAGTGGAGAACCCGTGGGTCTGTTGAGTAGAGAACCCGTGGTTCTGTTGAGTAGAGAACCCGTGGGTCTGTTGAGTAGAGAACCCGTGGGTCTGTGAGTAGAGAACCCGTGGGTCTGTTGAGTGGAGAACCCGTGGTTCTGTTTGTTGCTCTGTGAAGGTTCTCCTGTAACAGAGACGTGTGGTTCCTCTCCCTACAGAACATGGTGACCGAGCTGTGCTCTGGACCCTGCATGGTTCTGGAGATCCACGGCACCGACGCCCCTCAGGCCTTCAGGAGGTTCTGTGGACCTGCCGACCCAGTGAGTCCTCTTTAGGTCCTTTAGAACAGTGATTCTCAACTGGTGGGACCCGTTCTCAGTGGGCCGCGGGCCTTTGCCTGAAGAAAAAATTAAAAATCTTTTTTAAAGTGCTTTTATTTTGAAGGTGAGTGCATATTCACACTCCTTAACAATATTTGGCGTTAATGCCTTGTCATGCTAATATCAGCAGAGGATAAACTGAAAACTATACCTCTGTCAAATGACACTATAAGTATTGAATTGAAGACATGTCGGACATATTTATATACAGTGTATATATATATGTATATATATATATATATACTGTATTATATATACAGTATATGTAATGACGAAGGACTGAAGGACAGATTTCCTTCAGTCCTTCGTCACAAAGTCACTGAGGTTGCTCCCACACAACAGGAAGCCAGTTGATTGACTCATGATTTCCAGGTCACATGACCGTAAAGCAACAGCAGCTCATTGATGGCAAAGTAATGAAGCCTCCGGTCGGGTTTCTGCTCTCTACACTTAAAGCAGCTACCAGGAACTTTCACGTTGCGGTGAAGTCGGCGCCCCCAGTGGACAACAGTGGTAGTGTTCTCCCAGAATGACGACAGTCAGCTGGTCATCATCGCTGTGATTGAGAGATTAAATACGAGACGTTGTGTTTGAGCTTCATGAAGCTCACAAGAGGAGCTGGTTGTTGGTCTTCATAGATGAAGATGAACTTCCTGTTAAACTCTCTGAGCATCATGTCGGCTCAGAATATGATTTTATTGTTGATGTTTTCATCCATCTGTGTAAAGCTTCCTGTTCCTGGAGCCACTGAGATAAATATAGCACTAAATATAGAACTCTGTTCACTCTAAAGATCCATCGGAGGAGATGTAGCCTGGTTTACCCATAGTACTTTATTATATTATTATTATTTATAATAATAATAATTGTTATTATTTCTATTTTTATTATTTGATCTTTTTTTTAATTATTTAATTATTAATAATCAAAAAAAAATTGTGTTTTAAAAAAATGTGTATTATTATTTATAATAAGAATTGTTCTTATTGTTATTAATAGACCCGTTGGGACTCTTAGGTCTCTCCTCATTGGCTCGAGTAGTTCGTACACACAGACGACCAAGCGGCCATGTTTGTAGTCCTGATGTTCACCTCTGACCGATTCTCTCTGATTGATGCCGACAGATAAAAAAACACTGCAACAGTTCAGCCAATAATAATCGTAGCCTCGCATCGTAGCCGCTGATAGCATAATAGCTGCTGATAGCGTCGTAGCATCGTAGCTGCTGATAGCATCGTAGCAGCTGATAGCGTCGTAGCCGCTGATAGCTTCGTAGCATCGTAGCCGCTGATAGCATCGTAGCAGCTGATAGCGTCATAGCATCGTAGCCGCTGATAGCTTCGTAGCATCGTAGCCGCTGATAGCCTCGTAGCCGCTGATAGCCTTGTAGCATCATAGCCGCTGATAGCATCGTAGCCGCTGATAGCCTCGTAGCATCATAGCCGCTGATAGCATCATAGCCGCTGATAGCATCATAGCCGCTGATAGCATCGTAGCCGCTGATAGCATCGTAGCATCATAGCCGCTGATAGCATCGTAGCCGCTGATAGCCTCGTAGCATCATAGCCGCTGATAGCATCATAGCCGCTGATAGCATCGTAGCCGCTGATAGCCTCGTAGCATCATAGCCGCTAATAGCATCATAGCCGCCGATAGCATCGTACCGCTGATAGCCTCGTAGCATCATAGCCGCTGATAGCATCGTAGCCGCTGATAGCATCGTAGCCGCTGATAGCCTCGTAGCCGCTGATAGCCTCGTAGCATCGTAGCCGCTGATAGCATCATAGCCGCTGATAGCATCGTAGCCGCTGATAGCCGCTAATAGCATCATAGCCGCTGATAGCATCGTACCCGCTGATAACGAATTTCAAGCGTTGCTTGCTTTGTTGTCTGTACTAGCAGCTGTTGTGCAGTAAAAGTCTGCATTTCTGTGGAGGAAGCAGCCGTTATCGGAGCGATTAGCGAGCGGCGTGACCAGCATTTGTGTTGTATTAAATACTAATCGCGGTTAGCATTTCTCCATTCGTGGTAATGCTAAAATTAGCTTAGAAGCTAGCTAGTCGGACATGTTACATGATGGCTAAGCAAGAGCAGAATAGAGTGAGAGACGTGTGTTGACCACATTTATGGACCATGATCTAGTTAAACGTTTACGTGTTGATTTTAAAGGAGAGAGAGAGAGAGAGAGAGAGAGAGAGAGAGAGAGAGAGATGAGAGAGAGAGAGAGAGAGAGAGAGAGAGAGAGAGAGAGAGAGAGAGAGAGAGAGAGAGAGAGAGAGAGAGAGAGAGAGAGAGAGAGAGAGAGAGAGAGAGAGAGAGAGAGAGAGAGAGAGAGAGGTCCCGTTCTATATTCAGAGTGAATTAATTAGACCGCCTTGAGAGGGGTCAAAATACTTCAGATAAAACTACAGAGTAGTATTTATGACAACAGAACCTGCTGGTGGTCTGTCTCACTTCCTGTCTGCAGGTCACATGATCAGCTGCTGAGTCCTCACAGAACAGGATGTTCAGAAGTCCATCTGAACGTGTCATCACATTCACTTCCATGTTTATCACCCTGATAAGAAGGAAGTACTCTGAGCCTCTACTGCAGTACAAGTACTAGTACCACACTGGAAATACCAGTAAAAGTACTAGTACCACACTGTGGAAGTACAAGTAAAAGTACGATACCCCACTGTGAAAGTACAAGTAAAAGTACTAGTACCCCACTGTGAAAGTACAAGTAAAAGTACGAAACCCCACTGTGGAAATACAAGTAAAAGTACTAGTACCACACTGTGGAAGTACAAGTAAAAGTACTAGTACCCCACTGTGGAAGTACAAGTAAAAGTACTATACCCCACTGTGGAAATACAAGTAAAAGTACTAGTACCACACTGTGGAAATACTACAAGTAAAAGTACTAGTACCACACTGTGGAAGTACAAGTAAAAGTACTAGTACCCCACTGTGGAAGTACAAGTAAAAGTACTATACCCCACTGTGGAAATACAAGTAAAAGTACTATACCCCACTGTGGAAATACAAGTAAAAGTACTAGTACCACACTGTGGAAATACTACAAGTAAAAGTACTAGTACCCCACTGTGGAAGTACAGGTAAAAGTACTATACCCCACTGTGGAAGTACAAGTAAAAGTACGAGTACCACACTGTGGAAATACTACAAGTAAAAGTACTAGTACCACACTGTGGAAATACAAGTAAAAGTACTAATACCACACTGTGGAAATACAAGTAAAAGTACTAGTACCACACTGGAAATACAAGTAAAAGTACTAATACCACACTGTGGAAATACTACAAGTAAAAGTACTAATACCACACTGTGGAAATACAAGTGAAAGTTCTTCAGTTAAAGTGGAGGTAAAGTATTTAAAGTAAAAGTATTCAATGCAGAAAAATGTTTAAAAAATAAATAAAACCCAAAAAACTCAAATGATTCAAAATAAATTTGAATATAACTTTCATCAAAATAGTAATTGATTAATTGTACTGCTTTATAACGAAGCATCACATTTGATAAACTGTGTATGTTTTGTGTGTAAAATGAATTAAAGCGGTCAGATGAATGTATTTGAGTAAAAGTACTTAGTTACTTCCCACTAAGTGGACGAATGATGTTTCAACAGGAAGTCTCCAGACACCTCCGCCCCTCGTCTCTGCGAGCGCTGTACGGCAGAGACAAAGTGAAGAACGCCGTCCACGTCACAGACCTCCCCGAGGACGGCGTGCTGGAGGTGAGTGGGCGTTGCCCGATCCTCCGAAGGACACGCCCCCTAACCTCTGACCCCACGAAACGTGAGCCGAGTCGGACAGAAGAACATTTTGTTCCACACGCGACTAAACTTTAACTCGTTTGTTCTCAGGTTCAGTATTTCTTCAAGATTCTGGACAGATGACAAACACACAGGAAGCTGCAGAAGACGTGACAGTTGACTCATGTATGTTTATTGTTTCAGCCTTATGCAGATTAAATAAAGTGTTTGATCTTCAACATTGAACACACCGACTAAACATGTCATTACACGGGAAACGCCGCCGATGTCCTCTCAACTAACCTTTTTTTTTTTAGACCAGCGACTTTTTTTTTTTGATTCATACATTACACTTTGAAAAAAATGTACAACTGCATAAATATAAAATTCTTCCACCATGAAAATGGTTAAAACATTCAATAGTAAGTAGCATCACGTCGTGTGATGTCTCCAGCAGAACGAGATCAGAGTTGGAGATGACCCACAAAGCTCTACACTACCAGTTAAGAAGGAACAGAAGAAGAACGCTTCCATGGAGTCAGTCAGAGGGTCAGAGTACCATAGTAGTATTCAGTTAGAGCACATTAACACACACACACACACACCTTGGACCACTGAAGCGGACATAAGACGGAGCACAACAGGACTCTGAGAACACCTTCAGGATGAAACACTGGAGTTACAGTAATAGATGAACACATGGCTCGAGGAATATTCTCATGTACAATAGAATAAATATTTGCTATTGCTACTCTTGTATCTCTCACACACACACGGAGAAGCTAGTGTAAAGCACACAGATTAAGTGTAGGTCCTGTATATGATGAATGTTCAAAGACTAGTGGTGTTCATCTCAACTCTTTTATTCTCTCTACAATGTGTCGGGTGAAAGTGAGAGACGGTCACGAGGTGATGGTGAACTTGACGTCGAAGCGTCCCTGGTAGCGGTCCTTCTCGCTGTAGCCGATGTTGCCTCCGAACACTTTGCACTCGATGCGGAGCTCCGTGTTCAGGGTCAGGTTGGTGAACTTGATGGCCACCAGCGGCTGCAGGTACTGGGGGTGCAGCAGCTTGCCGTAGTACGGGTAGTACTGCAGAGGGAAGCCATCGCCCAGACCAAAGTACTTGATGGGTCCGATCTTGCTCTCGTCCTCGTCTCTCTGTGGAACACCAACGGAGGGTTTGAACTCAGCGCCTCCTCACTGTGTGAACAGAGAGGACGGGGCCTACCTTGTTCTTGCAGAAGATGGGGATCAGGTTGGACAGGTCTTTGGTCTGGAGAGGTCCTGGGAGAGACTGGTTGTCGGTCGGAGCCTGAAACCAGAGAGAGAACATCCTGAGTGTGAGGTCACGTGGTTTCCCATGATGCAACGTGTTCATTCACAACAGCAGCAAACATCAGAGCGTATAAACCAGCACAGTTCTGATTAATAATTCAGTAACAATCTGATATTAATAACTGTCTCAGGAGTAAACAACTCTACTGGTTTAAGGTTCAAATAAAAACGAAAAGGATCAAAATCACTGCAGCACAACCAGAGATATCCTCTTTTATTACACTGTCTGCTGCCTACATTACCCACAATGCAGCTGTAACCGCCGCCAGTGTTATGCTAGTGTTAGCTTCAAGGGACCAAGTGAATGCATGTAAACGAGGCTAATTTTATAATGTGACACATGGAACCAAGAAGAATCTCCTTTAATCTGATTCTTCATGAGACGAGGACGAACATCAGCGAACGCTTCACATGTTTCACTTCATGAACACAACAGTGTTCATATTCTAACGTCTACATTCTGACTGCGGTGGAACCGTTTCCTCTGATGCGTAAAGAGCGATGACGTGAAGATTAAACCATAAACTGTTGTTTCCACACGTGACTCAAGATCTCCAGACGCTTTGTGTTTGTTGGACCGACCATTGGCATGAAGTTGAAGATCCTGTTGAGCTTGACGATGATGCACGGCGTGGCGTCCTTGAAGCCGTAGCTCGGGTCGCTCTCTCCGGAGCAGCTTTGGAGCAGAGTCCGGCTGAAGCGACACGCCTTCCTCTGACCCAGGTCTCTCTCAATGGTGCCTCGGTCCTTGTAGGACATAGGAGAGTCTGAGGAGAAGGAATAATAAGATATTAATAATAAGATAATAATCAGGGATCAATACTGCAGCCGCTCTGTGATTGGCTCACACAGCAGCCGCTCTGTGATTGGCTCATACTAACCGCCACAGTTCTCAAAATTGATCTGGTCGGCCTGCCGGACGTCGTCGTACTTGGTGAGGAAATGCTCCACAGCTTCCACATACTTCTTGTAAGAAGCAGGATCAGTTACGTTGTACGCAATCTCAGATTTCTCTGAACGCGGCGTGTGAGACAGACCTGAAGACATAAACTCAGGTTTAAGAAAACAACACAGGTTTAATAAAAAGGAAAATATGGTCTCTTAAAAGTTAAAATGTTCAAAATGAAAGTGTTTTATTAATTAAATAACGTAAACTATTGACTCTCATAGAGTTCAGCATTTTTAATAATATTAATATTAATAATAATAAAGATAAAGTTAAAGTGTCTCTGCATTGAGGTGCATCACATCAGACTCTAAACACTCTGAGGTCTGTATGAGTCTTTATGGATTTATGTCTCTGTACTTTTCCACAGACGTAGAGCTCGAGGCCTCGTTGAGGCGTGGCATGAACACAGAGCTGAGAGGAAACCTTTCTCCTTTTTCTCCCAGCAGCCTCTCTGTTCGATCGTTGTTTGTTGCTATAGTTGTGAGCGTGTTGTGTGAGCAGCACCACCCCTCCCCCACTCTCTCACAATGGAAACTTTTAGAGTGAGAGGAGGGCTAAGCTAACTGCTGCTGCTTCCTTTATCTAGAGCTAACTGCTGCTGCTGCTTCCTTTATCTAGAGCTAACTGCTGCTGCTGCTGCTGCCTTTATCTAGAGCTAACTACTACTACTGCTGCCTTTATCTAGAGCTAACTACTACTACTACTGCTGCCTTTATCTAGAGCTAACTACTACTACTACTACTACTGCTGCTGCTTCTTCTTCCTTTATCTAGAGCCAACTACTACTACTGCTGCCTTTATCTAGAGCTAACTACTACTACTACTACTGCTGCCTTTATCTAGAGCTAACTACTACTACTACTACTACTGCCTTTATCTAGAGCTAACTACTACTACTGCTGCTGCCTTTATCTAGCGCTAACTACTACTACTACTGCCTTTACCTAGAGCCAACTACTACTACTGCTGCTGCATTTATCTAGAGCATACTACTGCTGCCTTTATCTAGAGCTAACTACTACTACTGCTGCTGCTTCTTCCTTTATCTAGAGCCAACTACTACTACTGCTGCCTTTATCTAGAGCTAACTACTACTACTACTACTACTACTGCTGCTGCTTCTTCCTTTATCTAGAGCCAACTACTAATACTGCTGCCTTTATCTAGAGCTAACTACTACTACTACTACTGTTGCTTCTTCCTTTATCTAGAGCCAACTACTACTACTGCTGCCTTTATCTAGAGCTAACTACTACTACTACTACTGCTGCTGCTGCTGCCTTTATCTAGAGCTAACAACTACTACTGCTGCTGCATTTATCTAGAGCATACTACTACTACTGCTGCCTTTATCTAGAGCTAACTACTACTACTACTACTACTGCTGCTGCTGCTTCTTCCTTTATCTAGAGCCAACTACTACTGCTGCTGCCTTTATCTAGAGCTAACTACTACTACTACGACTGCTGCCTTTATCTAGAGCTAACTACTACTACTGCTGCCTTTATCTAGAGCTAACTACTACTACTGCTGCTGCCTTTATCTAGAGCCAACTACTACTACTACTGCTGCTGCCTTTATCTAGAGCTAACTACTACTACTACTGCTGCTGCTGCCTTTATCTAGAGCTAACTACTACTACTATGACTGCTGCCTTTATCTAGAGCTAACTACTACTGCTGCCTTTATCTAGAGCTAACTACTACTACTGCTGCTTCTTCCTTTATCTAGAGCCAACTACTACTACTGCTGCCTTTATCTAGAGCTAACTACTACTACTACTACTACTACTGCTGCCTTTATCTAGAGCTAACGACTACTACTGCTGCTGCATTTATCTAGAGCATACTACTACTACTGCTGCCTTTATCTAGAGCTAACTACTACTACTACTACTGCTGCTGCTGCTGCTTCTTCCTTTATCTAGAGCTAACTACTACTACTACTACTGCTGCTGCTGCCGCCTTTATCTAGAGCTAACGACTACTACTACTACTACTACTGCCTTTATCTAGAGCCAACTACTACTACTGCTGCTGCTGCTGCCTTTATCTAGAGCTAACTATTACTACTACTGCCTTTATCTAGAGCTAACTACTACTACTACTGCCTTTATCTAGAGCATACTACTACTGCTGCCTTTATCTAGAGCTAACTACTACTACTGCTGCCTTTATCTAGAGCTAACTACTACTACTACTGCTGCCTTTATCTAGAGCTAACTACTACTACTACAACTGCTGCCTTTATCTAGAGCTAACTACTACTACTGCTGCCTTTATCTAGAGCTAACTACTACTACTGCTGCCTTTATCTAGAGCTAACTACTACTACTACGACTGCTGCCTTTATCTAGAGCTAACTACTACTACTGCTGCCTTTAACTAGAGCCTACTACTACTGCTGCCTGTATCTAGAGCCTACTACTACTGCTGCCTTTATCTAGAGCTAACTACTACTACTACTGCTGCCTTTATCTAGAGCCAACTACCGCTACTGCTGCCTTTATCTAGAGCTAACTACTACTGCTGCCTTTATCTAGAGCTAACTACTACTACTACGGCTGCTGCCTTTATCTAGAGCTAACTACTACTACTGCTGCCTTTATCTAGAGCTAACTACTACTACTGCTGCTGCCTTTATCTAGAGCTAACTACTACTACTGCTGCCTTTATCTAGAGCTAACTACTACTACTGCTGCCTTTATCTAGAGCTAACTACTACTACTGCTGCCTTTATCTAGAGCTAACTACTACTACTGCTGCCTTTATCTAGAGCTAACTACTACTACTACGACTGCTGCCTTTATCTAGAGCTAACTACTACTACTGCTGCTGCCTTTATCTAGAGCCAACTACTACCACTACTGCTGCTGCTTCCTTTATCTAGAGCTAACTACTAATACTACTGCCGCTTCCTTTATCTAGAGCTAACTACTACTGCTGCTTCCTTTATCTAGAGCTAACTACTACTACTACCTTTCTCTAGAGCTAACTTCTACTACTGCTGCTGCTGCTTCCTTTAGCTAGAGCTAACTACTACTACTGCTTCCTTTATCTAGAGCTAACTACTACTACTACTGTTGCTGCTGCCTTTATCTAGAGCTAACTACTACTACTACTGCTGCTGCCTTTATCTAGAGCTAACTACTACGACTACTGCTTCCTTTATCTAGAGCTAACTACTACTACTACTGCTGCCGCCTTTATCTAGAGCTAACTACTACTACTGCTGCTGCTGCCTTTATCTAGAGCTAACTACTACTACTACTACTGCCTTTATCTAGAGCTAACTACTACTACTGCTTCCTTTATCTAGAGCTAACTACTACTAATACTGCTGCTGCTGCCTTTATCTAGAGCTAACTACTACTACTGCTGCTGCTGCTGCTTCCTTTAGCTAGAGCTAACTACTACTACTGCTGCCTTTATCTAGAGCCAACTACTACTACTGCTGCTGCTGCTTCCTTTATCTAGAGCTAACTACTACTGCTGCTTCCTTTATCTAGAGCTAACTACTACGACTACTACTACTACTGATGCCTTTATCTAGAGCTAACTACTACTACTACTACTACTACTGCTGCTGCTGCTGCTGCTGCTGCCTTTATCTAGAGCCAACTACTACTACTGCTGCTGCTTCCTTTATCTAGAGCTAACAGAACCGGGTCCATGAACACAGATGTTCTGGTGAACGTTCAACATGTGCCGGGCACTTCTGGTCCGTTTCAGGCGCTCAGAATGAGACCATTTGATTATTCACAGATTAGGATTTTTTCCTGCAGAAAAACAAGCTTAGAGGTCTGAGCTGAGACAGAGTGGTTCTACTGACTAACACCACCACAGCTCGGGGGGGGGGGGGGGGGGGGGGGGGGGGCAGTGAAGGACAAAATGGCAGATGCTGATCTGAGGTCAGGAAGACTGTCTCTTACCTGGCGGGGCCACCCGGTCCTGGTAGGTGGGTTTGTAGTTACTGAGCGTGAGCAGCAGAGCCTGGATGGTCCCGATGAAGATCCCGGCCAAGCATCCGTAGAAGATCACGTAGAACAGGAAGATCTTCACTGCAGAGCAAACCACGAGGTTACAATCATCATAATTCATGTTTCTATCATTTATGAAGAAAACACGCTGAACATTCACACATACGTTCATTCATTCATTAATGAGTGAATGAAGAAGCAGCAGAGCCTTTATAAATGAACATGAAGCTGTAGGTTGGTCATTAAAGGGTTAAACACAGGAGACATTTCACAACAGTGACTCCATGGAGGGTTTTATCAACCGAATTGACTCGTTATTCTACAACGCCCCCCCCCCCCACCACTAACAACAGGTTGGACATGAAAACACCGTCCTCGTCTCTAGTTCGTCTAAAGATAAAGTGTTTCTGTAACACGACACAATCTACACGTTCCAGTCTCTAAGCCAGGGGTCTCAAACTCCCGGCCCGCAGGCCGAATCCGGCCGCCACGTCATTTTATGTGGCCCGCGAATCCGCCAGCTAAAAAATAAAAAAAGAAAGTTGTTTTTTTTAAGTTAGACTTGACAATAAAAATATTACCATAGTCGAAATTCTGAGATAGAAAGTCAAAATGATGAGATACTTAAACACACAGTCACAGAAGCAGCTCTTTGGCTGGTTACTGTACAGTTGACATGAAATGTATTGAACACTACTTTAAACGTGTCTTTAAAACACATGAAATACTTCACGTGGGATTGCGCAAACGCACCCTTGAAAGGATTTTACGCATTGAATTTGTCTTTGCTATTTTCTTTAATAGTTTGATCTTTGATAGAGTAATGTGGGTTTATTAACCCTAAATTAAAAGGATTTAAGTTATAACAGAAATGTGCTTAAATATATTTTTACATTTATATAACTGCATGTACAATATTTTTACACTTTAATAAACAATAATCAAATGCAGATCCTATAAACCGACAGACTTCCTCCCCGTGTGTTCACTGTTGATGTTGTGGAACCGTCCCAACATGTCTTCCCACTGCCAGTCTCATGTCAAGGTGTGAGTGTGGAACCGGTTTGGAACCGGTTGGACTCCACGTGTCTGATCTCCTGTTTGTCAGTTTTTATTTTAATGTGTGTAGACACACCGTCCTGTTTTTCATATTCCAACATGGCTGCTGCTCGTCACCTGCTGCTGCAGGCTTCCTGCGTGACACACCTGTTGGGGGGGAAACTGTTCTGATGCTGCAGGTTTCTGTATGATGAGGATCTGGAGAAGGCTCTCCTCTCATGTGTGTTCCAGCACTGATCTCTTCAGTCTGTCAACGGTGTTAAAGCTCTACAGGACTCGCTGGATCATGCGAGACCAACACAATGTAAATATGTGGGAGGACAGACAGTCAGTCAGACAGGATGGAGCACCTCCCCCACCAGAGGGCTGCTGCATGGCGGCTCTGCGGCACATTTACCAAGTGGTGGAGGACAGACACATGTCTGTCTCACTCTGAAGCTCATTTCAAACAGAAACACCGTCACTTCTTCTATCAAAGGTCAGTTTCAGCAACTCAAGGACACACCCCGACCTGTTGCTTTCCACAGAGCAACGTCGCCCTCTTTTTAGTTGGTGCGACACATCGCCCCCCCAAGACACACACAGTCAGCCTGTAGTAGTAGATGCAGTATAAGTACACGAGGAGAAGTATTACTACACTAATCACATGTTTCAGCTACTGTAACTTAGAACTATAAACCGTGTTGCCATGGAGACACACATGCTACCAGAGACCCGTTGAGTCCTCTCGAGAATAAACGGCCAAAAACCAGAAAACCACGTTCGGTAGGTTCGGCTGGACTCGGAGATGGAGGTGTGTGTGTGTGTGTGTGGGGGGGGGGGGGGACGGGGGGGGTACGGGACTCGTGAGTCGTGATCAGCTCCATGTTACTGTGTTACGGTGTTACCGGGCAGCGTCTAGAGCGCAATCCGACGTGATTTACACAGTTTATAATGAGATAAACGGTTTAACGGGAGCTTAACGTGGGGCTGAGTGATCCCATCAAAAATAACCTTAAAGTACTGAACACGAGTATTAATGAGCATTAAAGGAGCGACATTAACATCATTACTGTGAGGAGAACACGTCCTCTGGTTCTCCTCTAGTCCTCTCACCGGGACACTAGAACACAGACATAGAACACAGACCTTTTGACCAGTAAGAGAACAACTTAGACCACCCACAGCAACAACTGTCTCCCATTGGAGTCTACGGGAGAGCCCGGGTCTACGGGAGAGCCCGGCCCACCGCGGTGCGTCCTTCAGCGTGACCTTTTCATAAAGGACGTGTATTAATGATTAATGGATCAAATGATCCGGACTACGCCTTCAGGAATCATTTACTATGAACCATTAAAGCAAAGCGCCCCAACTCTTTACGAGCTTAAATGTGAACAAATACTGTGATTTACAGCGCGAGTTAATTACGTTTTAAAACCTCTAATTAGCTTTATTTTTTACCTACATTCGACCTGTAACGCGTGGAAGCTAAAACTCGTTAGCGCGTGTCGTGTTATTTACTGCGATTTAAACAAAGAACAACTTCTTCTTCTTCGTCGCCTCCATTGAAAAGCGGAGTCACGACGCAGCAGCATGTCGGATATCTAACAGGTGCTGTTAGTTCACACAGGAAACACTCTTCTTTAACCTCCATCTTCGTTTCTCTGACTTTGTGCCGCCATGAAGGTATAAAATATAAAAGGTGAATAAAAGACTTACACCAACTGCACCCGGTTCGTCCCAGAAACTCCTTCTTCTCTGAACTCCACACAAATATCCTCCAGCCGCCGTCGCTGTCCTTGTTCGCCGACATTGTTGGTTGACGTGATTTAACGGTGGTGTAGCTCAGCTTGTTAACTTGTCCCCGACAGGAAACGCGAAAGGACAGCTTCGTACCGGACTCCTCTAATACACCCACACACAATAAATGTATGTCTCAGAGACACACCGACTCCGCCTGTAAAAACTCCTGTAATAAGTTATACCCCGCGAAGAGGGAGGGCTGAGCTCAGCCAATCACGAGCCAGCCTCTGCCTCTGCGTAAGCGGGAAAACGAAGGAGGGGTGTAGGGGGAGGGGTTGCTCCTCTGGCTGAAACTACAGACACGAAAAAGATAAATTGGCCAACAGTTACAGACGAACGGTTTAAATGATGCCGGTGTCATGGAAACCACTGCGGTCCCTCGAGTCTCTCAAACTGTAATGTGGATAAACTAATGTGGATAAACTGTATGTTATCAATGTTATAAATATGCTGTAAATGTACAACACTGTTCGTATTAAAGTGGATATCTTTATTACTGTTGAACTGTCAATTTAATTTGGTCAGCAGCACTACCACTTTAATTTAGGCTAAATACTTCTACTGTTAATCCATGACTTTTAGCTAACTATCTCTACTGTTAATCCATGACTTTTAGCTAACTATCTCTACTGTTAATCCATGACTTTTAGCTAACTATCTCTACTGTTAATCCATAACTTTTAGCTAACTAGCTCTACTGTTAATCCATAACTTTTAGCTAACTATTTCCACTGTTAATCCATAACGTTTAGCTAACTATCTCTACTATTAATCCATAACTTTTAGCTAACTATTTCTACTGTTAATCCATAACTTTTAGCTAACTATCTCTACTGTTAATCCATAATTTTTAGCTAACTATCTCTACTGTTAATCCATGACTTTTAGCTAACTATCTCTACTGTTAATCCATAACTTTTAGCTAACTATCTCTACTGTTAATCCATAACTTTTAGCTAACTAGCTCTACTGTTAATCCATAACTTTTAGCTAACTATTTCCACTGTTAATCCATAACGTTTAGCTAACTATCTCTACTATTAATCCATAACTTTTAGCTAACTATTTCTACTGTTAATCCATAACTTTTAGCTAACTATCTCTACTGTTAATCCATAACTTTTAGCTAACTATCTCTACTGTTAATCCATGACTTTTAGCTAACTATCTCTACTGTTAATCCATGACTTTTAGCTAACTATCTCTACTGTTAATCCATGACTTTTAGCGAACTATCTCTGCTGTTAATCCATAACTTTTAGCTAACTATCTCTACTGTTAATCCATAACTTTTAGCTAACTATCTCTGCTGTTAATCCATAACTTTTAGCTAACTATTTCTACTGTTAATCCATCATTTTTAGCTAACTATCTCTACTGTTAATCCATGACTTTTAGCTAACTATCTCTACTGTTAATCCATAACTTTTAGCTAACTATCTCTACTGTTAATCCATAACTTTTAGCTAACTAGCTCTACTGTTAATCCATAACTTTTAGCTAACTATTTCCACTGTTAATCCATAACGTTTAGCTAACTATCTCTACTATTAATCCATAACTTTTAGCTAACTATTTCTACTGTTAATCCATAACTTTTAGCTAACTATCTCTACTGTTAATCCATAACTTTTAGCTAACTATCTCTACTGTTAATCCATGACTTTTAGCTAACTATCTCTACTGTTAATCCATGACTTTTAGCTAACTATCTCTACTGTTAATCCATGACTTTTAGCGAACTATCTCTACTGTTAATCCATAACTTTTAGCTAACTATCTCTACTGTTAATCCATAACTTTTAGCTAACTATCTCTGCTGTTAATCCATAACTTTTAGCTAACTATTTCTACTGTTAATCCATGACTTTTAGCTAACTATCTCTACTGTTAATCCTTGACTTTTAGCTAACTATTTAATCAGTCAATGTATTAGACTACTTTTAGCTCACTATTTCAACCATTCATCCATTACTTTTATCTAAGTATTTCAACCATTTATCAATTAACATTACAGTTAGCTTTCTATTTCAACCGATCCATTACTCGTAGCTAACTGCAGAGTACGAACCCCCTGAGGTACAAGTATTCTGACCCTGGTTGTGAATCACTGTCTGACTCCAACGGTTGGTTATTGCCGGCTCTACATACAGCCTGACTTGTTTGTAAAGTACTTTAACTCAAAATTAATTTATTTTAAACCCTGTCAGGTCATATCGTTAGCTAGCAGTTAGCTAGTTTCAGCCATTACAGCGGGCTGAGATGTTACAATTGAGTTTGATCGGTCAACGTTTACTTAGACACAATGGAGATATCAATGTCTACGGTCAACAAAACTGCCCTCAAATTGAGAGTGTAGGCTGTAAACTGTAGGTGATTTCAACATATTGACTTCAACATTTGACCGATGGGGAAAACACATTGCTGAGAACATAAACCATGTGACAGGTCTCTGACATGTGTCGTACTGAGAGTACTAAACTGGAGAACATAAATACTGTGAAATAAGACAACACTTTTAAAGGTTCGTTTCAGCCTTTTCTTTCTTAATATCTTAATCATGATGTTTTGTTTACGTGTCCACACCATGATAGATAGAACCTAGTTACTGTATAATCACCTGTCAATGTAATGAGGTGGGAATTCATTCAACATGAAGGCGGACAGATTGTCTTTTGTTTAATCAGGGTCATCTTGATTTGCGGTGACCAGTCGTCCATATTTAGATGTTTCCTTCACTTGGGGAGGAGTTGTGTGGTGCTCAGTGTCACTTGGTCATGAGTCACTAAACAACGAGTGTGTGCTGAGAAGTGAACATTGTGTAAGATTAAAAACATAAAGACATTGTTTACAGAAAAGAGCAGTAATGATAATAATTATTAAACTGTTTATGAAATCAGGACTAGTGATACAGGCGTTATTAGTTAAGTACAGGCAGACAGCAGAGTCACAACATTTATAAATGTTTTTTCTTTTTATTTCAGAGAATCATAGAATAAAATCTCACTTTAAGCATCAGTGCGCACAGATCACCTAAAATCAGACGAGTATTTCAGTGATCTGTGCCATTCGAATAATTATATATATGAGGAGTCAGTCTGATAAGGACAGCTGTGTTCCAACAAGCACCAGGGTGAGTTACAACAACGACAAACCCTGGTTTACAGCGGAACTCAGACAGCTAAGGCTGCAAAAAGATCAGGCCTTCAGGAGTGGGGACAAGGACTTGTACAAAGAGTCAAAATATACGTTCAGTAAGGCGGTGAGGAATGCTAAACGTCTGTACTCTGAGAAACTACAACACCAGCTCTCAGCAAGTGACTCTGCTTCTGTCTGGAGAGTCTCAGACAGATCACCAATTACAAGCCTAAACACCCCCCCCCCCCACTCCATGAACGACCTCCGCCTGGCAAACGAGCTGAATGAGTTCTACTGTCGCTTTGAAAGACAATGGGACAGTCCTGACCCCATCCCCCATGGCCCCATCAACCAGCCCCAGACCACCAGCCCCCCTCCCCAGCAATAACAACAACAACAGCAAGAGCAATAATAAATACAACAATAATAAATAACAACAACAGCAAGATCAATAATAAATACAACAATAATAAATAACAACAACATCAGCAAGATCAATAATAAATACAACAATAATAAATAACAACAACAACAACAACAGCAAGATCAATAATAAATACAACAATAATAAATAACAACAACATCAGCAAGATCAATAATAAATACAACAACAATAAATAACAACAACAACAACAGCAAGAGCAATAATAAATACAACAATAATAAACAACAACAACAATACAACAATAATAAATAATAACAACAACAGCAAGAGCAATAATAAATACATCAATAATAAATAATAACAGCAAGAGCAATAATAAATACAACAATGATAAATAATAACAACAACAACAAGATCAATAATAAATACAACAACAATAAATAACAACAACAACAACAGCAAGAGCAATAATAAATACAACAATAATAAACAACAACAACAATACAACAATAATAAATAATAACAACAACAGCAAGAGCAATAATAAATACATCAATAATAAATAATAACAGCAAGAGCAATAATAAATACAACAATGATAAATAATAACAACAACAACAAGAGCAATAATAAATACAATAATAATAACAACAATAACTAATAAAAAAGATATATATATAATAATTAATAAATAAATAATAAAAACAACAGCAATAATAGAATAATAGAAAATAAAAAGTAAAACATAATAAATAGTAATACAAATAAATAATAATTACTGAATAAATGTGATGAATAATAAATGTGAAGGACGTTGTAGTGATTTAAAGAACAAATAGTGTGACACATTAGAGATAATAAAGTTTTAAACTCTCAGATTTAAAGGGACAGTTCAACATTTAGAAAACATGCTGCTGACTCGCTGTAAAGGAAAGTCTCTCTTATATCTTTGTGCTAACTTTGGAGCAAGCAGGCAGTTAGCTGAGCTTAGCCTAGCATAAAGCCTGAGGAACAGAAGGGAAACAGCTATCCTGGTTCTGGTTCTGAAGTCTCACTGAGCAGAGTTTTATAGTGAGGAGGAGTGTAATCATTGGCTGACAGGTGTGTTGATTACAGGTGATGATGGCCTGGTGAGAAAGGGAGGGGGGGGGGGGGTAACATAAACAGTCAGAACTGTGACAAGCTTTTATTTTAGAGTTCAAACAGACGAGAAACAAACATTTAATGTGTGAATTTTAAAGGACAAATTCTTCAGCTTCAACTGTTTCCTGTCTTTATGCTAAGCTAGCCAGCTAGCCTCACTCACAAACATAAGAAACTCTCATTATAATATAATTATGCCTAAAACATGTGTTTCAGTTGCGTTAAGTTCATTTTTCATCTAATTTCACAACATGAGTTTAAAATGTCGTTTTTCCATCATGTTGAGTCAGTGTGAATAAATTAAATAACTACGAGGGATATATTTTAATGGTGAATAAATGTGGTCACCAGTTTTTATACCCGACCATTCTATTATAAATAACCTGCATGAAAGCTGACCGGTTCAACTCAAAACCCACTCTGAGTTTTTATATGTGAGTTTAACATAATATACAAGTAAAGAAACCTGAGAAGTAGAAACTGATTGAAATGAAAAACAACTCAGAGTGAGACTGATGACCACTTCTCTCTGAGGATCACGGCACAAGAACATGTTCCACTTATTCCATTAAATGACATCGAGACTGAAGATAATTGTATGAAACAGGAAACAGAACACTCAACTAAAGTGTTCCTTTAGAGAACAAGCCCTCTAACAAGGAAACACATTCATTTGTTCCACAGAAATCAACATATACATATATATACAGGATATATATGTATCAATATATATATATATGAGTATACAAATTTTAATTCATGTAGCTACAAACATAACAGTGTAACACCAACATATTTAATGTTTTATTAGGTTTTAATTTTTTGCGACAAACAGGACAGGATTCAGGACAACTGCTCATAATTCAGGCAACCAGTGAACAGGAAGTGACCATATAAGGACTGAGGAGGAGTGACGTAGAGACGGCGTATACGTCTCTGGTGTCGACCTGTCAATCAGCGTGTAGCCCCGTCCTAAAGCATCCCCTGCTTTATGGTCTGTGTGACTCTAAATGGACCATAATGTACTAAATGAACATCATGCTGTATTGAAGAAGACTTGAAACTAGAGATTGAGACATAAACTCATGTTTACAATGTTTACTGAGGGAATAAATCAAGAGAGAAGTAGAGTCATTTTCTATAGACTTCTATACAACCAGAGGAGTCGCCCCCTGGTGGCCACTAGAGAGAATGCAGCTTTAACACGTGAAGCTTTGAAGAACTTTAAAGAACCGGAGGTTGTCAACAACCAAACATGGGGAACTTCTGCACTTAAGCACTTAACCTCGACAGAGGTGGTACTAAAACAAGAACAAGTTACTATGCTAAACTTGTACTAATGAAAAAAAACAAAACAGATTGAGTCGCGTTGAGCAGAGTGCCGTGCAGTGGAAATGCGTTTTTGGACTTCCATCTTAATTACTGAGTGTCGGTGGTGCTGATCCACTGGAGTTTGTTCTTGCAGGCCAACGTTCTGGGATCCGTCAGAGGAGTTGAGTGATTGGACTGTTCTGGTTCTCCAAGTAAAACGAATACAATTGTATCAATATCAGAATATGAAACAGAAATACGTGCCGTTCTTCATCGTAATCAAATTACCAAATGTCTTCATTAAATAATGATACAAACCGGCTGCAGTCAACATGTCGACCGCTGCGTCTCTTCTCACAGATGACCCTGAGGCCTGAGGGGGAAGCGGTGGCGTCGATGAATAAAGGAGCGCCGGGTATCATGAGCCTGAAATACTCGGGTCCCATTATCTCTACTGTCAGAGAGGCTTATCTCTGGCTGCCTGGCTCAGACACATCCTCGGAGAAACCACCACGCATTGTTCTAATGAGGTTACAGCACAAAGACGAGCCATTTGCTTTGGAGACGTTGTTCTAGTGGCCTTTTGGCCGGCCCCTTAATTTCATCAGTGAAGCACTATTAAGTAGCAAAGGTCTGATGTGGAAACGAGCCATGCTGGGAGACCTTTTGGCATCCTCACAGCGGCAGTTGTGTAACCCTGCATACCAGAGATAGTTGTCTTTCAGAGGCAAAGTTTCAGGCTATTCATTCATGATTAGAGCCTTAGATGAGTTACTTTTGATAAGTTCATTCATAGTTTAAAGTTAATTATGTCGATGATTCTTCACACTTCCTGTAGAAGAGTGTATTCTGTGCTGCAAGTCGTATGATGAACGTATGAAGCAAAAACCAACCGCAATAACAGCAACCAGACAAACAACAACAAGGACTCTTTTCATTGTGATGGTTACACATTTTGAGTGTTAACATGTTGGAAATGTACGATGGCCTTTTGGTGCGTTTCATAACGTTAACCGTCTCCTTTTCAGAGAGTTAACAGTCAACGTTTCAGAGAGTTAACCGTCACAAGTTCACAACGTTAAACGTCACAATTTCACAACGTTAACAGTCACAAGTTCACAATGTTAACAGTCACAAGTTCATCATGTTAACAGTCACAAGTTCACAACGTTAACCGTCACAAGTTCACAACGTTAACAGTCACAAGTTCATAATGTTAACAGTCACAAGTTCACAACGTTAACCGTCACAAGTTCACAACGTTAACAGTCACAAGTTCACAACATTAACAGTCACAAGTTCAGAACGTTAACAGTCACAAGTTCACAACGTTAACAGTCACAAGTTCACAATTTTAACCGTCACAAGTTCACAACGTTAAGTCACAAGTTCACAATGTTAACAGTCACAAGTTCACAACGTTAACCGTCACAAGTTCATAACGTTAACCATCACAAGTTCACAACGTTAACCGTCACAAACTCACAACGTTAACAGTCACAAGTTCACAACGTTAACAGTCACAAGTTCATAATGTTAACCGTCACAAGTTCACAACGTTAACCGTCACAAGTTCATAACGTTAACCGTCACAAGTTCACAACGTTAACAGTCACAAGTTCACAACATTAACCATCACAAGTTCACAATGTTAACAGTCACAAGTTCACAACGTTAACTGTCACAAGTTCACAACGTTAACCGTAACAATTTCACAACGTTAACAGTCACAAACTCACAATGTTAACCGTCACAAGTTCATAATGTTAACCGTCACAAGTTCACAACGTTAACCGTCACAAACTCACAACGTTAACTGTCACAAGTTCACAACGTTAACCGTCACAAGTTCACAACGTTAACCGTCACAAACTCACAACGTTAACCGTCACAAGTTCATAATGTTAACCGTCACAAGTTCACAACGTTAACTGTAACAAGTTCACAACGTTAACTGTCACAAGTTCACAACGTTAACAGTCACAAGTTCACAATGTTAACAGTCACAAACTCACAACGTTAACCATCACAAGTTCACAATGTTAATAGTCACAAACTCACAACGTTAACCATCACAAGTTCATAATGTTAACCGTCACAAGTTCACAACGTTAACAGTCACAAACTCACAATGTTAACCATCACAAACTCACAACGTTAACCATCACAAGTTCATAACGTCAACCGTCACAAGTTCACAACGTTAACAGTCACAAGTTCACAATGTTAACAGTCACAAGTTCACAACGTTAACCGTCACAAGTTCACAATGTTAACAGTCACAAGTTCACAATGTTAACAGTCACAAGTTCACAACGTTAACCGTCACAAGTTCACAACGTTAACCGTAACAAGTTCACAACGTTAACAGTCACAAGTTCACAACATTGACTGTCACAAGTTCACAACGTTAACAGTCACAAGTTCACAATGTTAACAGTCACAAGTTCACAACGTTAACCGTCACAAGTTCACAATGTTAACCGTTACAAGTTCACAATGTTAACAGTCACAAACTCACAACGTTAACCATCACAAGTTCACAATGTTAACAGTCACAAACTCACAACGTTAACCATCACAAGTTCATAACGTTAACCGTCACAAGTTCACAACGTTAACAGTCACAAACTCACAACGTTAACCGTCACAAACTCACAACGTTAACCATCACAAGTTCACAATGTTAACTGTCACAAGTTCACAACGTTAACTGTCACAAGTTCACAACGTTAACCGTCACAAACTCACAACGTTAACAGTCACAAGTTCACAACGTTAACCGTCACAAGTTCACAATGTTAACCGTCACAAGTTCACAACGTTAACCGTCACAAGTTCACAATGTTACCCGTCACAAGTTCACAACGTTAACAGTCACAAGTTCACAATGTTAACTGTCACAAGTTCACAATGTTAACAGTCACAAGTTCACAACGTTAACCGTCACAAGTTCACAATGTTAACAGTCACAAACTCACAACGTTAACCATCACAAGTTCATAACGTTAACCGTCACAAGTTCACAACGTTAACAGTCACAAACTCACAACGTTAACCGTCACAAACTCACAACGTTAACCATCACAAGTTCACAATGTTAACTGTCACAAGTTCACAACGTTAACCGTCACAAACTCATAACGTTAACCGTCACAAGTTCACAATGTTAACCGTCACAAGTTCACAATGTTAACAGTCACAAGTTCACAATGTTAACTGTCACAAGTTCACAATGTTAACAGTCACAAGTTCACAACGTTAACCGTCACAAGTTCACAATGTTAACAGTCACAAACTCACAACGTTAACCATCACAAGTTCATAACGTTAACCGTCACAAGTTCACAACGTTAACAGTCACAAACTCATAACGTTAACCGTCACAAACTCACAACATTAACCATCACAAGTTCATAACGTTAACCGTCACAAGTTCACAACGTTAACAGTCACAAGTTCACAATGTTAAGTCACAAGTTCACAATGTTAACAGTCACAAGTTCATAACGTTAACCGTCACAAGTTCATAATGTTAACCATCACAAGTTCACAATGTTAACAGTCATAAGTTCACAACGTTAACCGTCACAAGTTTACAACATTAAGTCACAAGTTCACAACGTTAACAGTCACAAGTTCACAACGTTAACTGTCACAAGTTCACAACGTTAAGTCACAAGTTCACAATGTTAACAGTCACAAGTTCACAACGTTAACCGTCACAAGTTCACAACGTTAACCGTCACAAACTCACAACGTTAACAGTCACAAGTTCACAACGTTAACAGTCACAAGTTCACAATGTTAACAGTCTCAAGTTCACAACGTTAACCGTCACAAGTTCACAACGTTAACCGTCAGAAACTCACAACGTTAACCGTCACAAGTTCATAACGTTAACCGTCACAAACTCACAACGTTAACCGTCACAAGTTCACAATGTTAACAGTCACAAGTTCACAACGTTAACCGTCACAAGTTCACAACGTTAACCTTCACAAGTTCACAATGTTAACAGTCACAAGTTCACAACGTTAACTGTCACAAGTTCACAACGTTAACAGTCACAAGTTCACAATGTTAACCGTCACAAGTTCACAACGTTAACCTTCACAAGTTCACAACGTTAACCGTCACAAACTGACAACGTTAACAGTCACAAACTCACAACGTTAACCATCACAAGTTCACAATGTTAACCGTCACAAGTTCATAACGTTAACCGTCACAAGTTCACAACGTTAACAGTCACAAACTCACAACGTTAACCGTCACAAACTCACAACGTTAACCATCACAAGTTCACAATGTTAACCGTCACAAGTTCACAACGTTAACCTTCACAAGTTCACAGCGTTAACCGTCACAAACTCACAACGTTAACAGTCACAAGTTCACAACGTTAACCGTCACAAGTTCACAACGTTAACAGTCACAAGTTCACAACGTTAACAGTCACAAGTTCACAACGTTAACCGTCACAAGTTCACAACGTTAACAGTCACAAGTTCACAACGTTAACCGTCACAAGTTCACAACGTTAACAGTCACAAGTTCACAACGTTAACCGTCTCCGTTTCACAATGTTGAACACAGGTTACAGCGTTAATGCCCATTGCTCCAAACCTCCAAGTGTTTCCACATTTTAAATAAACTGGAGCTGACTGGTATCATGTGTTCTGGACCCAAACTCATCATTAAAAGCCTACAATCTGCTGCACAACCAGCCGCTCTCACCAAATTGTGTATGAATGAAAGAACAATTTGTAAGTCATTGAGCGTCCAGTAACGTATCATTTTATCTTTGTTCTTCTTTACGCTCGGAGGTACTGACGTAGTGTAAAAAACGAGAAGGACGGTTCAAACAACAGGACTTCCAACAAGGAGACCGGAGTTGTTGAGTTATCGTGAAGTTATGTTTGTGATGTTTGTTTCCATACTTATGTTAGATCTTTACGCTTTAGTCACTCTACATACTTATTTTAAGCAGAACCAAGAGTTTACTAAACATTACTAAGTGATTGACTGAACATAACGGGGGCTGTTTCGTGATAAAGACAGGCGATCAATAATAAACATTTGTAATAAAGATGTTGTGATGTTTATAAGAGATCTGGTTGAGACAGCAGCAGACAGCCATCCGCCTACATCGGCTTTAAGCAAGGACTGAGTGAGCTGGGACTGAGCTGCTGTTGGATTCAATGAGAAGCAGATGTGAAGTGAAGCCCAAATATTTATCTGAGAACATTCACATGTGCACATCTGACCCTTTTTAAAAACATACTCATCACCGGAGCACATTGAAATAAAGGCTCAGTTCACTTGAGACGTCTCTGGTTGACTCTGATTCTTCTCTTTGTTTGCGGGGTCGGTGATTTAAAGGAGGTTCAGGTCTGAATGTGTCTGTGAGTCTGAATATCACCGTCACATCGATTATGAATGAAGCCCACATTCTCCAGCAGCTTGGCTCTAAATAGAGACTTTTAAATAGACAACTCTTTCTATTAATAGAGAGTTGTGCTCCATCTTGACTCTGGTGGAACTCCTCCTCAACATGAGCTGCTGCTTATTTTTAGATGCTTTGAGTGTGATTTCTCTCATGGGATCAGATCCTCAGGAACACGTCCGTCACATGCTTTTCTCTCAACGTTAGTTTGTCAGAAAACGTCTGACAAGAATCAAGAAGCACAAAGTTCATGAACACTAGTCGTGTTATTGTTTATAAATAAACTAATACGCAGCGTTGTCTCTTAGCTCGGTCAAATATTACATAAATGTTCATGTTTATAATTCTGATGGATTTATCAGCACGGATCAGGAAACACAGAACAGAGAGTTCCTGAAGTGAATGAGCACGTATTCTGCTTTATTTTAATGTTCATATTATCCTGCAGTCTAGATATAAAGACTCTATTTTCATGTGGAAGAACAAATATAGATGAAGATGAAGATTTGATTGTGTAACATGTATACGTTCAGACGCCCACCTCAACACATCTACACTCAAGCACCTCAACACTTATATTACACGTCTTTATATCTTTTAGTTTGATTTTACTTCTTATTATTGACTTTTTAATTCTCACCTTTTAGCATTTGCTCAAGAATATGCAACCCTGCACTTCACTGCACATAATCAATAATAATATGACAAAATCAAACCTTTGAATCTGAAATCGTATTCACACAATGCATCTCGTATTACAAGAGAATAAATAAAGTATTGAAATCAACAGTATTGAAATCCTTTGTCAACAGCTGTGTTGGTCGTTGGCAGAAGTGACGTTTCATCACCACGGATCATGTGATGTGTCGCTGTCCAACAGAGCCAACGAGTACGAGCCAATCAGAGGCAGAGGAGCTCATGTCTCCATCAATAAGGGTTAGGACGTGGCCTCCACCAGAAGGCCACGTCCTAACCCAAACCTAACCCTAACCCCCTATCCCTAACCCCCTAACCCCATAACCCCCTAACCCTCTAACCCCCTAACCCTCTAACCCTCTAACCCTCTAACAAAACGCATTATGTGTCTAACCCTCTAACCCTCTAACCCCCTAACCCTAACCCTCTAACTCCCTAACCCTCTAACCCTAACCCTCTAACCCTCTAACCCCCTAACCCTCTAACCCTCTAACCCCCTAACCCTAACCCCCTAACCCTCTAACCCCCTAACCCTCTAACCCCCTAACCCTAACCCTAACCCTCTAACCCCCTAACCCCATAACCCTCCAACCCCCTAACCCCCTAACCCTCTAACCCTAACCCTCTAACCCCCTAACCCCATAACCCTCCAACCCCCTAACCCCCTAACCCTAACCCTAACCCTAACCCTAACCCAAACCTAACCCTAACCCTAACCCCCTAACCCTAACCCTCTAACCCCCTAACCCCATAACCCTCCAACCCCCTAACCCCCTAACCCTAACCCTAACCCTAACCCTAACCCAAACCTAACCCTAACCCTAACCCCCTATCCCTAACCCTCTAACCCCCTAACCCCATAACCCTCTAACCCCCTAACCCCATAACCCTCCAACCCCCTAACCCCCTAACCCTAACCCTAACCCTAACCCTAACCCAAACCTAACCCTAACCCCCTAACCCTCTAACAAAACGCATTATGTGTCTAACCCTCTAACCCTCTAACCCCCTAACCCTAACCCTCTAATCCCCTAACCCCCTAACCCTAACCCTCTAACCCTAACCCTCTAACCCTCTAACTCCCTAACCCTCTAACCCTAACCCTCTAACCCCCTAACCCTAACCCCCTAACCCTCTAACCCCCTAACCCTAACCCCTAACCCTCTAACCCTCTAACCCTAACCCTCTAACCCTCTAACCCCCTAACCCTAACCCCCTAACCCTCTAACCCCCTAACCCTCTAACCCCCTAACCCTCTAACCCTCTAACCCTAACCCCCTAACCCTCTAACCCCCTAACCCTCTAATCCCCTAACCCCCTAACCCTCTAACCCTCTAACCCTCTAACCCTCTAACCCTAACCCCCTAACCCTCTAACCCCCTAACCCTCTAACCCTAACCCCCTAACCCTCTAACCCTCTAACCCTCTAACCCTAACCCCCTAACCCTCTAACCCTCTAACCCCCTAACCCTCTAACCCTCTAACCCTCTAACCCTAACCCCCTAACCCTCTAACCCTCTAACCCTCTAACCCTAACCCCCTAACCCCCTAACCCCCTAACCCTCTAACCCTCTAACCCTAACCCCCTAACCCTCTAACCCCCTAACCCTCTAATCCCCTAACCCCCTAACCCCCTAACCCTCTAACCCCCTAACCCTCTAACCCCCTAACCCTCTAACCCTCTAACCCTAACCCCCTAACCCTCTAACCCCCTAACCCTCTAATCCCCTAACCCCCTAACCCCCTAACCCTCTAACCCTCTAACCCTAACAGGAGAAGCTGTGGCAAATATTAAAAGTTGTCATCTTGTGATGCAGTGAGGAAGATGGACGAGTGATTCTTCCCTTCAGGTCATGTCGGCACTGAGTGAAGTGTATCTGTGCAGAACAGCTCCCATTAACATTGTGACCCTTTTATTTAGTGACCTCATGTTGATACAGTCCTGATGTGTTACAACATCACATATTGATTGATGAAGGCTTTCATTATTCTAATATTGCTATCATTAATATATTTTGATCTCATGTGATCTCATGTGATCTCATGTGATCTCATGTGATCTCATCTGAACTCATGTGATCTCTTGTGATCTCATGTGATCTCATCTGCTCTCATCTGATCTCATGTGATCTCATCTGATCTCATGTGATCTCATGTGAACTCATGTGATCTCATGTGATCTCATCTGATCTCATGTGATCTCATGTGATCTCATCTGAACTCATGTGATCTCATCTGATCTCATGTGATCTCATCTGAACTCATGTGATCTCATGTGATCTCATCTGAACTCATCTGATCTCATGTGATCTCATCTGAACTCATCTGATCTCATGTGATCTCATCTAGAGGTCTTTTAAGGAAGCCCTTCAGTACACAGAGACCTTTTCAACGCTCTGTTTCTGAGTCCACCTTAACACACAGACAGTCCTCTCTTGGATCCGTCCCATGAGCAGCCGATGACACATCAGCGCTGGCTACAAAACATCTGGACAAGAAGAGACGAGTAGGCTTTCAAAGTGAGGCAGCTGTGAGGAGGAGCAGCAGACCGACTGACTCCTTTTCCAACATGAATCCTGCTCTGCTGGCGTTGGCAGCGTCTTTGCTCGCCACGGCGGCGGCTCAGTCTCACGACCACCAGGACATGTCCTGGGTCAACGGCTACCGCCAGAGCTTCAACTTCCAGTGTCCCCACGGAGAGGTCCTCGTGGCCACCAGGAGCTACTTCAGCGAGACGGACGGCTCGGACCGCCTGTGGTCGTTTGAGTGCCAGCCCACTCCGGAGGGTCTCGGGGAGCCCAGTGACTGCTGGTGGGACGACATCAACCGAGCTGGGATGGAGTGGTGGGTCTGCATTTATAGAATTATGTATTTAAATTTATGTTCGTTATTCAAGAATCCGAACAAGTTGGTTTTCAGTAGTTTGGAAGGACGTGAAGCTTGTGGCACAAAATAACTGTTTATGAACTGCAAGCATTATATGACGACAGTAAATACGTTTACGTGTAATCAAATATTATTATTATTATTATTATATAGAATAATAGTGGAATATTTGGTGCATGAAGACCATAAATGCCGATCAGAGTCAGATCTCAGTCCACGACGCAGCTGTTCAGCAGCTGTTCATCCGATAAACATTTCAACAGACTGATCCATGTGAAGACCACGTCATAGGAACATCTTGGGCCCATCCGTCCCAACAGGACGTCAACAGGACGAAGAACAGATCAAAGACTTGAATAAAGCCTGATCCACTACGTGATGTGGTTTTACGTCCTCTGACCAACAACAGGTTGTTCAAGATCACTAGCAGACAACAAAGGACCTCAAGACTCTGATGAGCTTAAAGACAGAGACAGCAACCAGAGGATATCTGTGGTCCTCTAAAGACCAGAGGACAGATGTGGTCCTCTAAAGACCAGAGGACAGATGTGGTCCTCTAAAGACCAGAGGACAGATGTGGTCCTCTAAAGACCAGAGGACAGATGTGGTCCTCTAAAGACCAGAGGATATCTGTGGTCCTTCAAAGACTGCCCACGCATGTCCTGAGCTTTCTAGCTGGTTTCCTGCTAGTAGCTTAGAGGAGAGGAGAGATGAGGAGAGATGAGGAGAGATGAGGAGAGGAGAGAGGAGAGAGGAGAGAGGAGGAGAGGAGGAGAGGAGAGAGGAGGAGAGGAGAGAGGAGGAGAGGAGAGAGGAGGAGAGGAGAGAGGAGGAGAGGAGAGGAGAGAGGAGGAGAGATGAGGAGAGGAGAGAGGAGAGAGGAGAGAGGAGAGAGGAGGAGAGGAGAGAGGAGGAGAGGAGAGAGGAGGAGAGGAGAGAGGAGAGAGGAGAGAGGAGGAGAGGAGAGATGAAACATGTCAATAGTTTAATATAAACAGAACGTAGAGCCTCCATCATCTTGTGGACACGTGGAACATGTTGGATTTATAGATTCCATTGTCAAAGAAATTGAACTTGCGATTTTTTATTTTTCTGCTTTATGTGATCATAAGTGTTATTCTCACTAAAGACATGTTGTAGTTCTCTCTGCTTCTAGTCATGATGGTTCTATAGAGCAGCAGGACAGAGAGAAGCAACACCCTGAACACTGCTCTGGGCTTCAGAGGGTTCATGTTGAATGAAATGTTCTGTATGACAGAATGCTTCAACACTTTCCACATGTTCATCTTTTAGTCATTTCATTGACGTTGAATTCTCTATTGTCCTTCAGAGGAACAAAGCAGGTCCTCCTGCATGAATCACACTGACGGTTCCTGGAACACGACTTCCTCCAGTGACTCTTCACAGAGATCCGGCCAGCAGCCCTCAGGACGTCACATCGTGGGGTCTGGACCACGTGCGGCAGCATTTTGCGGGACGTTTTATTTGGATCACGTCATTCACACAAACAAGACACAGACAAACAGACAATTCAACCGAAATCCACTGCGCAATACAACATGTTGCACAGACGCTGGTACGCTTTGATGTGATGGAAGCAGCCGGATGAGGCAGCAGCCTGCTTCACCTCGCTGCGTCTGTGTTTGTGCTCTTTAGATTGATTTGGAGTCCAGTGATTCAAAGGCAAACCTGCGTCTCATTATCAGAGCTGTCTGTTTGAGTTACACCCTGCAGGGAGACGACCCGCCGGCTGCATGGCCGCCGGCGGGTCGCTGTTTCCATGACAACCGTCACATGTTGTTGTGGTGACAGTGAAGTCTGTGGGCCATAAACAAAGTAACCCTGTCAACAAACCACCGTCCACCTGAAAGCAGAGAGATGCACTTCCTCCCTCTGAAGACTTTTATCTCCTCAACCTTTTGAAAGCAGAGAAAGGAATGTCGGTAAGAGGACAGAGCGGAGATCTTCTGTCGGGAATGTAAATGTCTCTCGTTTGTCTTTCTGCAGGAGTTCAACGTGCACGCGTAACGGCCTGGTGGCCGGCGTCCAGAGCAAGTACTTTGAGTCGGTCCTGGACCGGGAATGGCAGTTCTACTGCTGCTACTACAAACGCCGATGCCCCTACTCCTGCATGTACGTCCTCACACGGCTTTCTTCAAGGAGTTCGTCATTTTGGGAAACAAAATGTTCTTTTGTCTTTCTTCTTCGATAAGTTAAGAATTAGATGAGGAGATTGATACCACTCTCGTATCTGTCGTTCAATATGAAACAGAAGACGGTTATCTCAGGAGGCAACCTCCGCTTCTTTAAAGTTCTTCAGAGCTTCACGTGTTAAAGCTGCATTCTCTCTAGTGTCCACCAGGGGGCGACTCCTCTGGTTGTATAGAAGTCTATAGAAAATGACTCTACTTCTCTCTTGATTTATTCCCTCAGTAAACATTGTAAACATGAGTTTATGTCTCAATCTCTAGTTTCAAGTCGTCTTCAATACAGCATGATGTTCATTTAGTACATTATGGTCCATTTAGAGTCACACAGACCATAAAGCAGGGGATGCTTTAGGGCGGGGCTACACGCTGATTGACAGGTCTCTACGTCACTGCTCCTCAGTCCATATATGGTCACTTCCTGTTCACTGGTTGCAAAAAAACAACAAGATGGAAACAGCGAACTCTGAGCTTCAAAACGGCAGTCCACAAAACCATGACAACACGTCTACCTATATACAGTCTATGCATTAGCTTAGCTTAGCATATAGTCTTGAAGTAAGGAAGTTATCAAAATCTGCAGCTCACAGATTGAAACAAAAGAGATGTACTTTTAGTTTGGACATAAAGTGTAAACTCAATTTAATTTATTGTCTCAGAGGCTTAAAACAATTCGGATTTTGTGAAAAATTATCATACGTGAGTGAATCATAACCACGAGAAAAAATAGGCGTAAAAGTAAAATTAGATCAAAACACGACACAATATATTGATCAGCTAACCGTCGCCTGCTGTATTTTCATATTTACAGATTTGATATATTTTCTTCTAAATCTCTGCCGGAAAGCTAACCAGTATATTTCCCCAAAAAAGTCTGAACAATATCTTTTCAAAGCTTCAATCATTAACTCGTCGTTGCCCTCCGCAGGAAGACGAGCGACATTCCCGAACACTTCAGAGAGGAGGCGGAGCTTGTGGTTCCTTCTTATGGATACTTCATCCGAGGAGCTCAGACCACCTTCAGCGGAGTGTTAAGGTTCATCTCTCAACATCTCTTCCTTTCATAATGTCTGAATCCCACAAAGCAGCGGTTTGGATCCAGAGAAAAGATCTTCGGACCAGAATTCGTTGGCAGAACAAACTGACTGACGTGTTGTCTTGTGCTTTGTTTCAGAGATCGGCAGTGGAAGTACATCCTGTGCAGAATGACGGACTTTGACTGTGAATTTGAAAATTTATAGACTTGTAATCATCTTTATTTCCAACCCATAAACAGTTTGAACTCATATTTACTCTCACGTTGAAACAAAAAACACAATAGGTACGCTTCAGGTAACCTTTAGTTCAGCACGCAGCATGGCTGCTCGTATCAGTCTTCAGCAGACACAGGAGAGGCTCTCCGTTTAAATGGATTCTCTTCGGCCTCATGTGAAAGTGGTTCTCCAACGTGGACCATCATGAAAGTTTGAATCCACAGGAAGTTGGTCTGCTTTTGACTTTACATCTAATTCCATCTAAACTGTACTAACTCATGTAACTATACTGTGTGAAGTAGGATTAAAACGTCCTGTTGACTACTGTGTGAGGTCATTGATGTAATGTGAAGTGAACTGAAAAACAACAGCAGAAACCTTCGTGTATGTGTGTGTGTGTGTGTGGGGGGGGGGGGGGTATAATCTCTTTGTGGGAGAGAAAGCCTTCTGAAAACACAAAGAGGATGAAGTCAGCCATGACGGTATCAACAGCTCAACTCCACACCGCTTCATATTTCCACAACACGAGGCTCTGACATCAGGGATCAACTACGGTGGCCCGGAGAGCTCAATGCACTGCGGATTCAAATAGACACGACACACACAGAAGAAGAAGAAAGATCTCCACCAACCGGACGACACAAACATCGACGTGACGACAAAAATGACAAACGCTGCAAGACGCTGTTTCCAGAGGACACAAAGCAACGATGCACACGGCTGGGACAACAGTTGTTGTTGTTGTTGTTGTTTGTGACGTTATTAAAGTCGTCATTGATCGGATGATTCTGATCTTATAATAATTAGCTAAAAGGCTACGCTAGGCTAGCAGCAGATATCTGCAATATTGTCTGAATCAATTCATCGCATTGTTAGAACAAACAAAAAGAAGGTGGCCATCGACTTTAATATCTAAACTCAAACAACAACAACAAGTCATCCCAGCTGCGTGCATCACTTTTAAGTGTCCTCTGGAAACACATTTTTGGGCAAGTTGGAGATCGATACTCTCATATATCTAGCAGTTAGCAAGTTAGCTTAGCATAAAGACTCAAAACTGTGGGAAACTGCTAGCCTGGCTGTGTCTGAAGGTTACAAAATAAAATCACTTCTAAAGGTAACTCATGAACAAGTTTTTATCTTTTTTATTACATCTGTATAAACAGTTTGGACAGAGCTAGGCTAGCTGCTTCCCACTGCTCTGTCTTTATGCTAAGCTAAGCTAACCGCCTGCTGGCCCTAGCTTCATATGAAACAGACGGACTGGTGTCAATCTTCTCTAAATTTCAGCAAGAAAGTAATTGAGTATGTTTCCTAAAATGTTTAACGATTTCTTGAAAGAACTTCTACAAGTCTGTCTAAACTGAGCTCTCTTCCAAACTTAAGGTCTGCTTACTTTCAACACAGCACATGAACTTTATAGTATGAACCTTTTAACACTTATAGAATGAACCTTTCAACACTTATAGTACGAACCTTTTAACACTTATAGAATGAACCTTTCAACACTTATAGTATGAACCTTTCAACACTTATAGTATGAACCTTTTAACACTTATAGAATGAACCTTTTAACACTTATAGAATGAACCTTTTAACACTTATAGTATGAACCTTTCAACACTTATAGTGTGAACCTTTCAACACTTATAGTGTGAACCTTTCAACACTTATAGAATGAACCTTTTAACACTTATAGAATGAACCTTTTAACACTGATAGTATGAACCTTTTAACACTTATAGAATGAACCTTTTAACACTTATAGAATGAACCTTTTAACACTTATAGAATGAACCTTTTAACACTTATAGTATGAACCTTTCAACACTGATAGAATGAACCTTTCAACACTTATAGAATGAACCTTTTAACACTTATAGTATGAACCTTTCAACACTTATAGTATGAACCTTTCAACACTTATAGAATGAACCTTTTAACACTTATAGAATGAACCTTTTAACACTTATAGTGTGAACCTTTTAACACTTATAGTATGAACCTTTTAACACTTATAGAATGAACCTTTTAACACTTATAGAATGAACCTTTTAACACTTATAGTGTGAACCTTTCAACACTTATAGTATGAACCTTTTAACACTTATAGTGTGAACCTTTTAACACTTATAGTATGAACCTTTTAACACTTATAGTGTGAACCTTTTAACACTTATAGAATGAACCTTTCAACACTTATAGTATGAACCTTTCAACACTTATAGTGTGAACCTTTTAACACTTATAGTATGAACCTTTCAACACTTATAGAATGAACCTTTTAACACTTATAGTGTGAACCTTTTAACACTTATAGTGTGAACCTTTTAACACTTATAGTGTGAACCTTTTAACACTTATAGTATGAACCTTTTAACACTTATAGTATGAACCTTTTAACACTTATAGTGTGAACCTTTTAACACTTATAGTGTGAACCTTTTAACACTTATAGTGTGAACCTTTCAACACTTATATAATGAACCTTTTAACACTTATAGTGTGAACCTTTTAACACTTATAGTATGAACCTTTTAACACTTATAGAATGAACCTTTCAACACTTATATAATGAACCTTTTAACACTTATAGTGTGAACCTTTTAACACTTATAGTATGAACCTTTTAACACTTATAGTATGAACCTTTTAACACTTATAGTATGAACCTTTTAACACTTATATAATGAACCTTTTAACACTTATAGTGTGAACCTTTTAACACTTATAGTGTGAACCTTTCAACACTTATAGTATGAACCTTTTAACACTTATAGAATGAACCTTTTAACACTTATAGTATGAACCTTTTAACACTTTAATTTAAGGTCACTAAAGATGAGAAGTTCTAAAAGTGATATGAATTAAATCATCAACAGATTCTGAGCTGATCTGAACAAACTGATTCTCCGATGAAGCTCATGTGAAATTGGTTGAAGGTTCCTTGAACTTTCAGGTTTTTACAACGTGTGTCACATCTAGAATGTGACTTACAGACAAATAAAGTGGTCGGCAGACATCTTCTCCACCAGCTCGACTCTCCACGGCGACGTTAGACTCGTTTGGGACTTAATGGAGTGAGCTGAGCGAAGGTCGGCCCGGCCGGCTGCTCTCCGTCTGTAAAACAGGAGACGCTGGGCCGGGGCCAGTAGCTCTCAGTGCTGTTTGTTTGTTTATGGCAGCTGCCGGCCCCCGGGGCACGGGGCCAAACACCGCAGAGAGAGACAGCTGTCCCCCAGAGCCAGAGGACGGTGGCGGGACACACGCCGGCAGAGGAAACTCTCGCCCTCAAGAGAGTCCCCGTCCCTGTGGAGGACGTCGATCTGGTGGCCCCAGGGTCCTACGTTCCCTCAGATCGACGTCCTCGTTAGAGAGACATTTTAAAGGTTTTTTCATACAGTTCTAAATGTGCATTGGTTGTTTCTCTGGGTCAAACATTACGACAAGACAGATGACATCTACGACAGCTGACCGGAGTTTAACCATTCAAACTGCATTTCATGTCACAGAAAGAGTCAAAATGACCACGACGGGTCCAACAAACGGCGGTCTGTGAGCCGGCAGAGCGCTCATTCCTCATGTGGGACGAGACGTTAACGTGGACTTAGTTGTCATGTAACTTACTTACTTCAGTGACGACACTAATGTAGTTATTTTAACCTAAATGATGAACTTTTCCTGAACCTAACTCAGTAATTTTGTTGCTTAAACCCAAGTGAGTGATTTCCTGTAAAGACAGAAGTTTATTTTGAAAATACTCAATTATTGTGAGAAGCAGAAATTGACACGTGTTGCTGAACTTTCAAAGGACTTTCTAGCTTTCTTTAGATCTCATGAGATCTGTTGCATGAGGGCGTGTTGGGGGGGGGGGGGGGGTCACCATGGGAGCCAATAGAAAGTCAATCAGGACCTTTTGTTGTGGTGAACACATGAAGTCTGGAGGTCGAGGAGGATGAACCTTCACCCAGAAGACAAAAGCTGTTTGTGTTCAAACTAAAAGTTAATGCTGAGTTATTTTAAGTTACGTATCAACGTGAGTTATTGTTTCCCAACACTAGTGACCTGCTCTAAACTGAACCAGCTGCTTAACGGTCGCGTCAGTTCACTTTGAGACCTCGTTGATTTAAAAGCTCTTTTGTTTTGAGCTCTAAAGCTCTACAAGCAGAAGTCCTCTGTGGGGGAGACGTTCTCCCGCTCTCCCTCCTTCCTCCCTCCATCACCTTTTATTCCAGCTGGGTGAGAAACAATCCTTTCAAAACATGATTCACATTAGAGTTCACAGGTCACAGAGCTGCTCACTGTCATCTCTTCTGGATCGGAGTCATCCAACATAGAGTTAAGAGCTAAGTTTACATTTATGACAACAGTGCAGCAGAGAGAAGAGGATTGAACCTGTGATGAAAACCTGCTGCTGTTTTCAGCACGAGATTTAAATCTTATAAATACGTATTTGATGAAAACAGACACGTCACAAATCTTCAAATCTGGTGTTAATAATGAAGATGATGATACATTTATCCTCATTTTATTCATAGTATCAGATGGCCTGACTTTGACCTGGTGATGGTGAAAGAAACAAAGGGGTCATCAAAGTTATGTAGAAACATCTTGAGGAGGAGGAGGATCATCAAAGTTATGTAGAAACATCTTGAGGAGGAGGATCATCAAAGTTATGTAGAAACATCTTGAGGAGGAGGAGGATCATCAAAGTTATGGAGAAACATCTTGAGGAGGAGGAGGATCATCAAAGTTATGTGGAAACATCTTGAGGAGGAGCATCATCAAAGTTATGTAGAAACATCTTGAGGAGGAGCATCATCAAAGTTATGTAGAAACATCTTGAGGAGGAGCATCAAAGTTATGTAGAAACATCTTGAGGAGGAGCATCATCAAAGTTATGTAGAAACATCTTGAGGAGGAGCATCAAAGTTATGTAGAAACATCTTGAGGAGGAGCATCATCAAAGTTATGTAGAAACATCTTGAGGAGGAGGAGGATCATCAAAGTTATGTAGAAACATCTTGAGGAGGAGGATCATCAAAGTTATGTGGAAACATCTTGAGGAGGAGCATCAAAGTTATGTAGAAACATCTTGAGGAGGAGCATCATCAAAGTTATGTGGAAACATCTTGAGGAGGAGCATCAAAGTTATGTAGAAACATCTTGAGGAGGAGCATCATCAAAGTTATGTGGAAACATCTTGAGGAGGAGCATCAAAGTTATGTGGAAACATCTTGAGGAGGAGCATCAAAGTTATGGAGAAACATCTTGAGAAGGAGGATCATCAAAGTTATGGAGAAACATCTTGAGGAGGAGCATCAAAGTTATGTAGAAACATCTTGAGGAGGAGCATCAAAGTTATGGAGAAACATCTTGAGAAGGAGGATCATCAAAGTTATGTAGAAACATCTTGAGGAGGAGCATCAAAGTTATGGAGAAACATCTTGAGAAGGAGGATCATCAAAGTTATGGAGAAACATCTTGAGGAGGAGCATCAAAGTTATGTAGAAACATCTTGAGGAGGAGCATCATCAAAGTTATGTGGAAACATCTTGAGGAGGAGGAGCATCAAAGTTATGGAGAAACATCTTGAGGAGGAGCATCATCAAAGTTATGTAGAAACATCTTGAGGAGGAGCATCATCAAAGTTATGGAGAAACATCTTGAGGAGGAGCATCATCAAAGTTATGTAGAAACATCTTGAGGAGGAGCATCAAAGTTATGTAGAAACATCTTGAGGAGGAGGAGGAGCATCAAAGTTATGTAGAAACATCTTGAGGAGGAGCATCATCAAAGTTATGTGGAAACATCTTGAGGAGGAGGATCATCAAAGTTATGGAGAAACATCTTGAGGAGGAGCATCATCAAAGTTATGTAGAAACATCTTGAGGAGGAGCATCATCAAAGTTATGTAGAAACATCTTGAGGAGGAGCATCAAAGTTATGTAGAAACATCTTGAGGAGGAGCATCATCAAAGTTATGTGGAAACATCTTGAGGAGGAGGATCATCAAAGTTATGGAGAAACATCTTGAGGAGGAGCATCATCAAAGTTATGTAGAAACATCTTGAGGAGGAGGAGGATCATCAAAGTTATGTAGAAACATCTTGAGGAGGAGGAGGATCATCAAAGTTATGTAGAAACATCTTGAGGAGGAGGATCATCAAAGTTATGGAGAAACATCTTGAGGAGGAGCATCATCAAAGTTATGTGGAAACATCTTGAGGAGGAGGAGGATCATCAAAGTTATATAGAAACATCTTGAGGAGGAGGATCATCAAAGTTATGGAGAAACATCTTGAGGAGGAGCATCATCAAAGTTATGTGGAAACATCTTGAGGAGGAGCATCAAAGTTATGTAGAAACATCTTGAGGAGGAGCATCATCAAAGTTATGGAGAAACATCTTGAGGAGGATCATCAAAGTTATGTAGAAACATCTTGAGGAGGAGCATCAAAGTTATGGAGAAACATCTTGAGAAGGAGGATCATCAAAGTTATGGAGAAACATCTTGAGGAGGAGCATCAAAGTTATGTAGAAACATCTTGAGGAGGAGCATCATCAAAGTTATGGAGAAACATCTTGAGGAGGATCATCAAAGTTATGTAGAAACATCTTGAGGAGGAGCATCAAAGTTATGGAGAAACATCTTGAGAAGGAGGATCATCAAAGTTATGTAGAAACATCTTGAGGAGGAGCATCAAAGTTATGTAGAAACATCTTGAGGAGGAGCATCATCAAAGTTATGTAGAAACATCTTGAGGAGGAGCATCAAAGTTATGTAGAAACATCTTGAGGAGGAGCATCATCAAAGTTATGTGGAAACATCTTGAGGAGGAGGATCATCAAAGTTATGTAGAAACATCTTGAGGAGGAGCATCATCAAAGTTATGGAGAAACATCTTGAGGAGGAGCATCATCAAAGTTATGTAGAAACATCTTGAGGAGGAGCATCAAAGTTATGTAGAAACATCTTGAGGAGGAGCATCATCAAAGTTATGGAGAAACATCTTGAGGAGGAGCATCATCAAAGTTATGTAGAAACATCTTGAGGAGCAGCATCATCAAAGTTATGGAGAAACATCTTGAGGAGGATCATCAAAGTTATGGAGAAACATCTTGAGGAGGATCATCAAAGTTATGGAGAAACATCTTGAGGAGGAGCATCAAAGTTATGGAGAAACATCTTGAGGAGGAGCATCATCAAAGTTATGTAGAAACATCTTGAGGAGGAGCATCATCAAAGTTATGGAGAAACATCTTGAGGAGGAGCATCATCAAAGTTATGTAGAAACATCTTGAGGAGCAGCATCATCAAAGTTATGGAGAAACATCTTGAGGAGGATCATCAAAGTTATGGAGAAACATCTTGAGGAGGATCATCAAAGTTATGGAGAAACATCTTGAGGAGGAGCATCATCAAAGTTATGGAGAAACATCTTGAGGAGGAGCATCATCAAAGTTATGTAGAAACATCTTGAGGAGGAGCATCAAAGTTATGTAGAAACATCTTGAGGAGGAGCATCATCAAAGTTATGGAGAAACATCTTGAGGAGGAGCATCATCAAAGTTATGTAGAAACATCTTGAGGAGCAGCATCATCAAAGTTATGGAGAAACATCTTGAGGAGGATCATCAAAGTTATGGAGAAACATCTTGAGGAGGATCATCAAAGTTATGTAGAAACATCTTGAGGAGGAGCATCAAAGTTATGGAGAAACATCTTGAGGAGGAGGTGGATCATCAAAGTCCTCAATATTTAATATTATGTCACAAGCTCTGACTGTTGCATCGTCACACGGATGCATTTAGTTTGTGTGTCAAACCACGAAAAATGACCCTAATTGACTTAACATTGTTTCCGTCCTGAGCGACAAAAAAACAACAACAGACATATTCGTGTCCACGTGAACGAAACCTCGTTCCGGAAGAAAAAATTGCGTCACTTTTTTCCCGCTGCACACAAAAGACAGCAAATAAAACGGTGTGTAAAGAAGCGGTGAGATAAGGAAAAGTACAGAGCAGAACCAGAACGCCTCTTTAACGGAGCAGCACTCATCTGTGAAACATGTCATGTTTCTGTACGTGGGTTTGATGCCGCAGTTCATCAGCTGACTCAAATATCAGGCCGCTGCCTTCATCAAGACAATCGTCCTCATTGTTAGAGCTCCAGAACCAGCTGGTTCAGGGTGAATGAATTCAGATCTCCTCGTGTTTCTGTACCAAGACCTTGAGTGTAGTATAGTATAGTTTAGATAGTATAGTATATATAGTATAGTTTGTATAGTATAGTATATATCGTATAGTTATATAGTATAGTTATATAGTATAGTATATATAGTATAGTATATATAGTATAGTATAGTTATATAGTATAGTTTATATAGTATAGTATATATATTATAGTATATATGGTATAGTATAGTTTGTATAGTATAGTATATATAGTATAGTATATATAGTATAGTATGTTATAGAGTATAGTTTATATAGTATAGTATTATAGTATATATAGTATAGTATATATAGTATAGTATGTTATAGAGTATAGTTTATATAGTATAGTATTATAGTATATATAGTATAGTATATATAGTATATATAGTATAGTATATATAGTATAGTATGTTATAGAGTATAGTTTATATAGTATAGTATTATAGTATATATAGTATAGTATAGTTATATAGTATAGTATAGTTATATAGTATAGTATATATAGTATAGTATGTTATAGAGTATAGTTTATATAGTATAGTATTATAGTATATATAGTATAGTATATATAGTATAGTATGTACAGTATAGTACAGTATATATAGTATAGTATAGTTTATATAGTATAGTATGTATAGTATAGTATATATAGTATAGTATAGTATATATAGTATAGTATATATAGTATAGTATATATAGTATAGTATAGTTTATATAGTATAGTATGTATAGTATAGTATGTTATAGAGTCTAGTTTATATAGTATAGTATTATAGTATATATAGTATAGTATAGTTATATAGTATAGTATAGTTATATAGTATAGTATATATAGTATAGTATATATAGTATAGTATAGTACATATAGTATAGTATATATAGTATATATAGTATAGTATAGTATATATAGTATAGTATATATAGTATAGTATATATAGTATATATAGTATAGTATATATACTATATATACTATACTATATAGTATATATAGTATATATAGTATAGTATATATAGTATATATAGTATAGTATATATAGTACAGTATAGTATATATAGTATAGTATATATAGTATAGTATATATAGTATAGTATAGTATATATAGTATAGTATATATAGTATAGTATAGTACATATAGTATAGTATATATAGTATATATAGTATAGTATATATAGTATAGTATAGTACATATAGTATAGTATATATAGTATAGTATAGTATATATAGTATAGTATATATAGTATAGTATAGTACATATAGTATAGTATATATAGTATATATAGTATAGTATAGTATATATAGTATAGTATATATAGTATAGTATATATAGTATAGTTTGTATAGTATAGTATAGTTATATAGTATAGTAATATAGTATCGTATCTATAGTATAGTTTGTATAGTATAGTATATATAGTATAGTATATATAGTATAGTATATACAGTATAGTACAGTATATATAGTATAGTATAGTTATATAGTATAGTTTATATAGTATAGTATGTATAGTATAGTATATATAGTATAGTATAGTACATATAGTATAGTATATATAGTATATATAGTATAGTATATATAGTATAGTATATATAGTATATATAGTATACTATATATAGTATATATAGTACAGTATAGTATATATAGTATAGTATATATAGTATAGTATATATAGTATAGTATAGTACATATAGTATAGTATATATAGTATATATAGTATAGTATATATAGTATAGTATATATAGTATATATAGTATACTATATATAGTATATATAGTATAGTATATATAGTACAGTATAGTATATATAGTATAGTATATATAGTATAGTATATATAGTATAGTATAGTACATATAGTATAGTATATATAGTATATATAGTATAGTATAGTATATATAGTATAGTATATATAGTATAGTATAGTACATATAGTATAGTATATATAGTATATATAGTATAGTATAGTATATATAGTATAGTATATATAGTATAGTATAGTACATATAGTATAGTATATATAGTATATATAGTATAGTATAGTATATATAGTATAGTATATGTAGTATAGTTTGTATCGTATAGTATATATGTTATAGTATAGTTATATAGTATCGTAATATAGTATAGTATATGTAGTATAGTTTGTATCGTATAGTATATATGTTATAGTATAGTTATATAGTATCGTAATATAGTATAGTATATGTAGTATAGTTTGTATCGTATAGTATATATGTTATAGTATAGTTATATAGTATCGTAATATAGTATAGTATATGTAGTATAGTTTGTATAGTATAGTCGTGTCACGATCAGGCTTGTCTTCTGTGTCTTTGTGTAGCTCCTCCCTCCTCACTCTACCTGTCAGTCACTCCCTCAGTACAACCTAACCTGCTTCACCTGCCGCTGACCACTAGTCACACTCACCTCATCAGCTCATGACTCACCTGCTCACTCTGCCTCCTTCGCTGTTTCAACCCCTGCCTCACGCGCACACACACACACACACACACACACACACACACACACACACACACACACACACACACACACACACACACACACACACACACACAGAGCCAGGTCATTGTTTTGTGTTCATACCTACCGGCCCGTCTTTGCTCGTCCTGTTCCCGGGTTTTTATTAATTGAAAGACAGACAATACATAACAACAAGAGAATGACAAGAACAGTGCGATCAAAGCCAGCAAACATCGTGTGTGTGTGCGTGCGTGTGCGTGTGTGCGTGTGTGTCCTTGAGCCTTTTGAGATGGGAAAAATAAACGCACAGATCGGGAGCGAAGGACTTTGAAAGTTAGCGGAAACATTAACGTGAGACAACATCCGGTGTCTTCAGACCAACATCCGGTTTTCAGAATAAGATGCCAACAAAGTATGAGTTATATTCACATTAAGTATGAAACATGCTGCCTGCATCTCGTGAACCAAATGTTATTGCCCTTTAGTTCATAGAGCAGCACTTTCAAAATAAAGTGCACAATACACTACTTTATTATTCATTGTTGAACTTTACCATAACAATGCGATTAATCACGATTAAATATTTGAATCGTTGCCCAGCACTAATATATACTATAATATACTATACTATACAAACTATACGATATATATTTACCTTCAAGGAACTGAGATGAGACGGAGGAAATGTGTCTCGTTGTTTCCAGCACAGATAATACATCTTTTAAACTTCTCGTTGCTTTCAGACCTTTTTTCTTAACGATGTTTTTGTTCGTTCGTAATAATCCATTCTTGGACTCAGAACAATTTATTTTTCCATTTAGATTCAAGTAAAAACCATTCTGCACGATGAGAAGCCGCGATGGGAGAATAAGAACATGTGTTTTTAATATTTCGTTGGTAAACCAACTCCTTAAAGGCTGAAATGTGACTTTTGGATTTAATTAGTTTTGTTGACATTAAAGGAAGAACAACAGGATAAAAGACTGTGGCTTTAAAATCAATTCCATGAAGTGAGGAACCCTGGCTGAGAATGAGCTCATGTGACCTGAGGGTGCAGGCCGGTGAGGTGCAGCGATGCTTTATGTTAGAATATGTATCTGTAACATGTAAGAGGCAAATACTCAACATGATTCAGCAATCTTAGTTTCCTTTCAGCTCGCATTACACAGGAAGTCAGGGGACAAACGTCCATTCCTGATCTACAGTCTGTGACTTTGAGTCATTTCATTCCAGGACGTTTTTGGAAAACTGCTGACCTCAGCACTGGCTGCATCAATAATCTCTCCATGGGCCCTTTATCCAGCGCTCAGGTGACCAAAGAGTTTCAGTGCGGCTTTGTTCACCTGAGGACCAGAAAGCAGCTCCTTGCTTCTGACCTGCAGAAGATGAAAGAGTCCTTCGTGCTTCTATCAGCAGCAGAAACCACGTCACACCTTTGAGTTCAACAACTGGTTTTATGATTTTGCAGCAGCTTTTACAGCTGGCTCCGTCTGTTGTCTGCGATATGATGATTGTCTGTGAGCCTGAAGACTTTTAAATCACATGTTGCTCCATCTTGCTTTACCGCTGTGATTCTGGATCTTTGTAACTTCGTTTTGAAAGGTGCTATGAATATATATATATATAAAGTTATTATTATGAAATCATGTTCAGTCCGATAATCATCTGACGGGTGTAAACGTGAACCATCACCTGATGGGAATCCTCCGGTTCTCGGTCGGGAGCTCTGCTCTGTGTTTACGCAGCCAACTCGTGATGCTGGTGTCGGATAAAAGGCTCGGCTTGAGTCTCTTTTCTCCCCCTCCGGGTCTGAGGAACAAAAAAAACGCTCGGCATTGTGGGAACCGGAGGTTGTAAGGCGAGCTCAGTCACCTACTGGTTCCCTTTGGCTTTCTCTGCTGGCAGCGCTGAAGCTCTCCAGATGCTTCTCTGAGGACCGTTTTATTCTGGTGACGGAGTCGGACGGATCCGTGAAGGTGGAGCAGCGTTCTGTTTAGTTCCTCTCGTTAGCTGCGATGAGCTCGTGGCTGCACTTCTGTTTTGCTGCAGAATGAAGCGGAGCCACGGAGAGCAGCTTTGATGCGTGGTGGTTCTGGATCTCCCCGACGGTGAGAGGTCAGGGTGTGAGGGATGACCAGAGGCCCGTCAGCGGTGTTAATCTGTCTGTTGGCCAGAGGCCTCGAATGGGTTGAGTTTCCCCAAAACTGTCTCTCCTCACACCATCGAATACGAGCTCCTTTTCTGAGTGGAAACCCACCGGGATCAGAGTGGACTCTCTGTGGTCTCAGGACCTTTGTGGACGTTCTGATCATGTTGCTCACGTAGACGCTGATAGACTTCAATCTGTAAATCAACACAAGATGCTTTTTCTCTTTGAGGCTTCATGTCTGATGGGAACATTTAGATCGACACTCCACTGTGTATAAGAAGTGGACGTGGTCGTCATGGCGACGTCTCTCTTTGGTTTGTGATGTTTTGAAGCCTTGAGTTCATTCATTTAGTCCGTCGCCATCTTGATTTTTGCAACCAGTGAACAGGAAGTGACCATATATGGACTGAGGAGGAGTGACGTAGAGACGCCATATACGGCTCTGGTGTCGACCTGTCAATCAGCGTGTAGCCCCGCCCTAAAGCATCCCCTGCTTTATGGTCTGTGTGACTCTAAATGGACCATAATGTACTAAATGAACATCATGCTGTATTGAAGAAGACTTGAAACTAGAGATTGAGACATAAACTCATGTTTACAATGTTTACTGAGGTAATAAATCAAGAGAGAAGTAGAGTCATTTTCTATAGACTTCTATACAACCAGAGGAGTCGCCCCCTGGTGGACACTAGAGAGAATGCAGCTTTAGGACATGAAGAACCGGAGAACTTTAAAGAACCGGAGGTTGTGTCCTGGTCAAATCACTAGTCATAGTAATACGAGAGATGCAACAATATTAAAATACAGTGGGTGTCAGAGGGTCGTGACGATATGCTGATCTGGTATCAAATACTATTTTAATAAGTAACAAGTCAGCACATTTGTCAGTAAAACAATGTTAAATCTAAAGAACAGGTTAGTGATCCAACACTGGTGTCACATCGGTGCTCAGTATCGGTGGAGACCCAAAGACCAGGTTTCAGTGTCAGGACTGAAAAAGTCAGATTGGAGCATCGCTAGTTAACACTAGTTAATAAAAACAGCAGTTCTGAGTGAACCAAACGTTACCGTCTATCTACGTTCACACACGTAACAAACTATGATCGTTTCCTCAACTTAACCAATTCATTTGGTATTTAACATCTACTATTGTTTCATGTGATGATCATATGAGTTATATGATCAACTGTATGACAACATCATGGCACAAAGAGGGGTGCACACTGGAAGCTCCACAGAAATACTTTATTTATCTTTTCCTCTCTCAGGCGACTCCATCGGTCAGATCTCCTTCAGGCGAGTGTGAAAGAGAAACAGACTTTCAGAGTTTTCAGTCCGGTCACGACTTCAAATCCATCTAGTTCAATAAAAAACTGAAATCATAATGCTGAAACCTGTAAAACCTTAAAACTAGTATCTAGAAAACACATGATACTTGTATCACATACCAATAAAATGTTAGATTAATGAGCTCTCAGACAAACAAATTCATCATGTCAACGATGACGACTGAACACAAAATATTTCTTGAATTAAATGAGTCAATTAAATGAGAGTTAGTTTTTGACCATGAATTCTTTGATAATAATATTTTCAGCCCAGTTTAATCAAAAGAAGCCGGTTGGTTGTAAACTCCAATCGTCATCACCTGACGGTCAGCAAGCAGCCAAACACCTGATTCTCTTCACCTGTGCACCTGTGCACCATCGGCCCCTCTTCATTTTACACACATCATGTATTCAAAAGGATAAAGTGTTGTTTCCCTCAGAAGTCCAACAGTTTGACGATTGTTCTGTCTTCTCACCTCCAGGATGTTCCTCCAGTGAACCGAGGCACCGAGAGGACCGGCACCGAGCGGACCGGCACCGAGCGGACCGGCACCGAGAGGACCGGCACCGAGCGGACCGGCACCGAGAGGACCGGCACCGAGCGGACCGGCACCGAGCGGACCGGCACCGAGAGGACCGGCACAGAGCGGACCGGCACCGAGAGGACCGGCACCGAGCGGACCGGCACCGAGCGCTGACGGCACCGTCCTCCGGTGAACGTCCCCTCCGCGTTCACACCACTGAGACGAACTCTGAACCATGACGCTGTCGTTGGTGCGAGAGCTGCGTGTTCGCGGCCGTGTGATGGAAAGTACTCGCGTGATGTCTGGCGCTCGTCCTTGGACAGCGAGAGGACGAGACGGTGAAAGATAAGACCGTCTCCAGCTGTGTGTCCTCAGACAGTCAGACACCTTTATCTCCTCCAGCAGTCTGGCTCAGACTAACGCTTCAGAGACGTTATAGTGAGACGGGACCGATTACAAAGCTGACCTCAGACCTGGAGAGCTGCAAGAATGAGTCCTGACACCACACATGACTCAGCATTTTTACACTTCCTGTTTCCTCGTCTCAGAGTGCAAGAACACTTTCACATCTTTAACTCAACTCTCTTCATTATCTTCATACAGTGAGCTCACCGATCATCACCAGTCAAAACATTTTGCATAATTAACGCCCCAGTAAGAGAGAGGCTACGCGTCCTGCCACATATGGACTCAGAACCAGAAGCGGTTTGTTGATTAGTACGTTTGAACATCAAAGGAATTTGGCTTTGTGATTTGTTCATGACAATAAATCAGACTGGTCTCAAAGTTTTCCAAAACCTAATTCAGTGGTTTAGTTGTCTACTTATAACTCTGATATCCTACTTATACAAGTTATAGTTCATATACTGAGTTATATAACTCTGATATCATACTTATATAAGTTATAGTTCATATGCTGAGTCCACACGTTTGCATTCAGTTCAGTTGGACTTTGTAGTGATACAAACTCTTCAGTTCGTCAGGTTCATGCAACATTCATGACATTGTTGGTCAGTCTGTCTGCTTGACAATCATATTCTGCTGCAATAAAAATGATTGAAGTGAGATGAACAGACTGAAAACTTTATCTTATTAATAAAACATGTTGACACAGTTTTGGGGACATCATTTGAAGTTGAAAAAGTAATAAATCTCAAAATATGTTATCACAATACTCAGAATGTCGCAGTACCGTGATAACATCGCGGTATCGTGACCCAAGCATCGTGATAATATCGCAGTATCGTGACCTAAGTATCGTGATAATATCGCAGTATCGTGATAATATCGCAGTACCGTGATAATATCGCAGTACCGCAACCTAAGTATCGTGATAATATCGCAGTACCGTGATAATATCGCAGTACCGTGATAATATCACAGTACCGTGATAATATCGTGATAATATCGCGGTATCGTGACCTAAATATCGCGATAATAGCACAGTATCGTGATAATATCGCAGTACCGTGATAATATCACAGTACCATGATAATATCGTGATAATATCGCGGTATCGTGACCTAAGTACCGCGATAATATCGCAGTATCGTGATAATATCGCAGTACCGTGACCTAAGTATCGTGATAATATCGCAGTATCGTGATAATATCGCAGTACCGTGATAATATCACAGTACCATGATAATATCGTGATAATATCGCGGTATCGTGACCTAAGTACCGCGATAATATCGCAGTATCGTGATAATATCGCAGTACCGTGACCTAAGTATCGTGATAATATCGCAGTATCGTGATAATATCGCAGTACCGTGACCTAAGTATCGTGATAATATCGCAGTACCGTGACCTAAGCATCGTGATAATATCGCAGTATCGTGATAATATCGCAGTACCGTGACCTAAGTATCGTGATGATATCGCAGTATCGTGATAATATCGCAGCATCGTGACCTAAGTATCGTGATAATATCGCAGTATCGTGATAATATCGCAGTATCGTGACCTAAGCATCGTGATAATATCGCGGTATCGGGACCTAAGTATCGTGATAATATCGCGGTATCGGGACCTAAGTATCGTGATAATATCGCAGTATCGTGATAATATCACAGTATCGTGATAATATCGCAGCATCGTGACCTAAGTATCGTGATAATATCGCAGTACCGTGATAATATCACAGTACCGTGATAATATCGTGATAATATCGCGGTATCCTGACCTAAGTATCGTGATAATATCGCGGTATCGTGATGATATCGCAGTATCGTGACGATATCGCAGTATCGTGATAATATCGCAGCATCGTGACGATATCGCAGTATCGTGATAATATCGCAGTATCGTGATAATATCGCAGTATCGTGATGATATCGCAGTATCGTGACGATATCGCAGTATCGTGATAATATCGCAGTATCGTGACGATATCGCAGTATCGTGACGATATCGCAGTATTGTGACGATATCGCGGTATCGGGACCTCTGGTGATTCCCACCCCTACAAGAGACCAACAGGCTTTAAACTGCAGACGTCCAATACGATGAAGGCCTTTACACACTGAGGCGTCTCCGGGCCTTCAAGCTTATTTTACAAAGTGGCCAAACTGGAATCACAACTTCCTGGTCAAGCACAAGATTTCATGGGGCCCAAATACCCCTTTTCCCCGTTGACTTACACTGAGAAAGAGTCGTGTGTAACTCAGAGGGTCTTTTATTTTGAAGTGAATAGACTTCCTGTATGAACACATCTCTGATTTAAATCTTCAGCTCTTAAAAGTAGTAAAATGCTCGAACATCTGAATCCAGAGTTATCTTTCTTCCTGCGTTTATATGAATGAGAACGAGGCTGGACCGAGGCCTGGAGGCGGAGCTAAAGGAAACGCCACTGAGCATGCTCAGTGGGCGCAGGGATGATGAAGATCAGAGGAAGATCTGGGTATTTTTATACTTGGGAGTCAAACATTTTTTGCTTCATGTTTCACTGAACGAACGTGGTGAAGTGAAGCTCGGCGGGGCCAGGTACCGTTAGCATAGCAACGCTAAGTCATCAGCCAACATTAGTTCAGCGTCATGTTAACTATGACATTCATTGGGATGCTGATTTTGTCGAGTGTGAGGAATGTAAGTTGAAAGCGCTGCTAGTGCTGCATATTATGTGTCAGTGTGTTCACCTGTAGGAGTGCGGTTGAGCGTCTGTGTGGTCAGGTTCAGCAATGTGCTGAGAGCACCATGATATGATGGTGTTTATGATATCATAAACACCATCATATCGTGAAGGTTCTTCTCTTCACGTAGGTTCTTCTTCCCGTCACGAAGGTTCTCCTTCCCGTCACGAAGGTTCTTCTTCTCTTCACGAAGGTTCTTCCCTTCACGAAGGTTCTTCTTCCCTTCACGTAGGTTCTTCTTCCCTTCACGAAGGTTCTCCTTCCCGTCACGAAGGTTCTTCTTCTCTTCACGAAGGTTCTTCCCTTCACGAAGGTTCTCCTCCCGTCACGAAGGTTCTTCTTCTCTTCACGAAGGTTCTTCCCTTCACGAAGGTTCTTCTTCCCTTCACGAAGGTTCTTCTTCTCTTCACGAAGGTTCTCCTTCCCGTCACGAAGGTTCTTCCTCCCTTCACGAAGGTTCTTCTTCTCTTCAGGACGGTTCTTCTTCCCTTCACGAAGGTTCTTCCCTTCACGTAGGTTCTTCTTCTCTTCACGAAGGTTCTTCTCTTCACGAAGGTTCTCCTTCCCGTCACGAAGGTTCTTCTTCTCTTCACGAAGGTTCTTCCCTTCACGAAGGTTCTTCTTCCCTTCACGTAGGTTCTTCTTCCCTTCACGAAGGTTCTTCTCTTCACGAAGGTTCTTCTTCCCTTCACGAAGGTTCTTCTTCTCTTCACGAAGGTTCTCCTTCCCGTCACGAAGGTTCTTCTTCCCTTCACAAAGGTTCTTCTTCTCTTCAGGACGGTTCTTCTTCCCTTCACGTAGGTTCTTCTTCCCTTCACGAAGGTTCTCCTTCCCGTCACGAAGGTTCTTCTTCTCTTCACGAAGGTTCTTCCCTTCACGAAGGTTCTTCTTCCCTTCACGTAGGTTCTTCTTCCCTTCACGAAGGTTCTCCTTCCCATCACGAAGGTTCTTCTTCTCTTCACGAAGGTTCTTCCCTTCACGAAGGTTCTCCTTCCCTTCACGAAGGTTCTTCTTCTCTTCACGAAGGTTCTCCTTCTCTTCACGAAGGTTCTCCTTCCCGTCACGAAGGTTCTTCTTCCCTTCACGAAGGTTCTCCTTCCCATCACGAAGGTTCTTCTTCTCTTCACGAAGGTTCTCCCCTTCACGAAGGTTCTCCTTCCTGTCACGAAGGTTCTTCTTCTCTTCACGAAGGTTCTTCCCTTCACGAAGGTTCTTCTTCCCTTCACGAAGGTTCTCCTTCCCGTCACGAAGTTTCTTCTTCCCTTCACGAAGGTTCTTCTTCTCTTCAGGACGGTTCTTCTTCCCTTCAAGAAGGTTCTTCCCTTCACGTAGGTTCTTCTTCTCTTCACGAAGGTTCTTCTTCCCTTCACGTAGGTTCTTCTCCTCTTCACGAAGGTTCTTCTTCCCTTCACGTAGGTTCTTCTTCCCTTCACGAAGGTTCTTCTCTTCTTCACGAAGGTTCTTCTTCCCTTCACGTAGGTTCTTCTTCCCTTCACGAAGGTTCTTCTTCTCTTCAGGACGGTTATCTTCCCTTCACGAAGGTTCTTCCCTTCACGTAGGTTCTTCTTCCCTTCACGAAGGTTCTTCTCTTCACGAAGGTTCTCCTTCCCGTCACGAAGGTTCTTCTTCTCTTCACGAAGGTTCTTCCCTTCACGAAGGTTCTTCTTCCCTTCACGTAGGTTCTTCTTCCCTTCACGAAGGTTCTCCTTCCCGTCACGAAGGTTCTTCTTCTCTTCACGAAGGTTCTTCCCTTCACGAAGGTTCTCCTTCCCGTCACGAAGGTTCTTCTTCTCTTCACGAAGGTTCTCCTTCCCGTCACGAAGGTTCTTCTTCCCTTCACGTAGGTTCTTCTTCCCTTCACGAAGGTTCTTCTCTTCTTCACGAAGGTTCTTCTTCCCTTCACGTAGGTTCTTCTTCCCTTCACGATGGTTCTTCTCTTCACGAAGGTTCTTCTTCCCTTCACGAAGGTTCTTCTAATCTTCAGGAAGGTTCTTCTTCTCTTCAGGAAGGTTCTCCTTCTCTTCACGAAGGTTCTACTTCCCTTCACCTCAGTCTGGTTCATTGTCTCCACAGAGACTCTGATGAAGACGAGCAGTCATCACAGCTGCTGAATGTTGGACTGAAATGACTCAACGTGACTTCAGAATATAGTTTCATATTTAAATTCAACCATTTAGAGTTAGAGTTATTTATTTTGCACAAGTCAAACAACAAAATTTTAAATAATCAAACATAACAGAAATAAATGAATCACAGTGCAGGAAGAGACAGAAAGCCAACTTGGCTTATTTGAAGCCTCCACCTATATAATATTACAATTTTACAAAATTGCAAAGAAAAAATTAAATATGCATTAGACATTACATTACAACAAAACAAAGAAAGAAAGAAAAGAAGAAAAAATAATAATAATGTAATTGTGTCGAGTGTGTGTGCATGTGTAATATAACAGCTAAAACAAGAAAGACATGAAAACGAATACATAAACAAACTGTTACAAAACAGCAATCAGATGTTCTTTTAGGCATCTTTTAAAACATTTTACATTTAGAGCTGCAGCTGCTTCATATTCTGAAGAAGTCTTCATTGATCTCATGTGTTCAGTCTCTGAATAAAAAATAGATAAGAAACAAAATAATCATAATGATTAATCAAGATTAAATGATCTATAAAAATAATAAACTGAAATAAGAAATGAATCTGGAGCCTGTTTCCGGCTATAACAAATTATAAATTGGCACATTGCGCCCTCTGGTGGCGGACAACGTTAACAACGCACTTCCGCCACTGATGACGGAACTTCCGGTTGTGCAGCAGCCATTTTGTCTGTTCGGGCAAGTCTACCCTGACGGTTACGAACTGCAGTTCCACCTTCAAAAACAATTTGAAATGTTGTCGTTGGCGTCTTTATTTCACGTTATCTTCCGTCTGCACGCAGTCTATAAATATTAATAAATTATAAATTAAATATAAAGGGGTCGTCGAGCCGCACGGAGCCGGGAGGAGGAGACATGTCGTGTGAGGAGAGCTACTTGGCCATCATTCGCTACCTGACGGATGAGCGGGAGCCGTACGCTCCGGGGACGCCCGGGAACACCAAGAGGAAGATCCGGAAGGCGGCCACCTGCTACGTGGTCCGGGACGGGACTCTGTTCTACCAGCGCCGGCTGAAGGGCCACCATGAGTTCACGGAGCTGGAGGTGGTGCTGCAGGACGGCCGGAGGAGGGAGCTCATCAACGAGGCGCACACCGTCACCGAGGGGGGGGAGCACCTGAACCAGCAGGTCACCTGGGACACCATCTCTCAGAAGTACTGGTGGAGAGGTGAGATATCCGGGGGCTGTGGGGGGCTGAAGGGACTGTGAGACCCGGGTCCATGTAGAGTCCATGTAGGGTCCCCCTTCATATTGTCACTAGAGGTGGGGTGGAGGGGGGTTAAAGGGTTTATATGTAGTGTGAGTGATATCAATCTGTTATTGGAGTTTATTGATGAGTTTAACAAATATATATATATATATATGTACGAATATATGTATGTGTGTACATATATATATATATATATATATACGTATTTATATATATATATATATATATATATATACGTATTTATATATATATATATATATATGTATATAGGTATATGTATATATGTATGTATATATATATATATTTGTTTGTGTCCCTCAGGGATCCTGAAGAACGTCAAAGACCACATCAGAGAGTGCTCTTCGTGTCAGAGCCGGAGAGGCGCCGATGACTGCCCTGGATCTCGACCCTTCAGCCGGCCGGGGAGACGCAAGGCGGCCGCCGCTAACGCTAACGCTAATAATGAGGAAGAGGAGGAAGAGGAGGGAGACGATAGTTTGGTCTTCACTGACTCGTCTGCTCAGCTCAGATCGATGAAGATGCCGGCGAAGCACGAACTGGTGTTTGTACGTCTCTCCTGTTTCACATGTTTATTAATGTTTTATTATTATTATTATTAATGTCTCTCTCTGTCTGTTTCTCTTTCTCTCTCTCTCTCTCTCTCTCTGCCCCCCCCCAGGTGGACAGTAAGGGTGAGGTGAATCAGTTCCTTCCTAATCACAGTCAGACGATGTTGGACAAACTGAACCAGCAGCGTCTCACCAACCAGTTCTGTGACATCACGCTGCTGATTGAGGGGGAGGAGCATCGCGCCCACAAGTCCGTGCTGGCGGCGTGCAGCGAGTACTTCAACGAGCTCTTCTTCGAGAAGGGCGCCGCCTCCACGCACGAGGCCGTGGTCGACCTCTCCGGTGAGACCTCGAGGAGAAAAAACCACGTTCGTGCGCCGCCGCTCTGTTTTTTTTTTAACCCTTCACTTCTGTCTGCAGGCTTCACCAAAGTCAGCTTCCTGCCGCTGCTGGACTTCGCGTACACGTCCGCGCTCACCTTCAACTTCTGCGTCATGGCCGACATCGCCAACCTGGCTCGCCACCTGCTGATGACGGAGGTGCTGCAGATCTGCGAGTCGGTGCACAAGCAGGTGGAGGAGCAGAAGCTGACGGTGTACCAGAGGGGAGACGTGCACACGGTGGTGTCCAGCCAACCGGCGCCAGCTCGGGACGCCGCCATGGACGAGTCGACCGCCTTCCTGCTCACCATCGAGAGCGACGGCCGGGCCGTGGTCACGCAGAGCGGCGAGCCCGTGGCGTTCGCCGCTCCTCCCGAGGACGACGCCTACGCCCAGCGGCCCGTGAGCGACGTCGCCGAGGGAGAAGAGGTGCATTGTGGGGAGGCCGGACAGAGCGAGACGGTGACCCTGATCGCTCAGGAGCCGGGAGAGACGCTCACCCTGATCTCCGGCGGCGCGGACGGACCGGAGGGTGACACGATGACCGTGGTCACGCACAGCGGGCAGGCCGGGGCCAGCGAGTCCCTCGCCGTGGTGTCCGCCTGCCTGGCGATGGAGGAGCAGCCGCCGGCCTCTGAAGCCTTCGTCATCAACGTGGACCCGGAGAAAGGGAGTCCCTCGGAGGTCTTCAAGCTGTCCTCTGAAGCGGCGACGGCGGCGGTAGAATCGGCTCCTCCCACTCCCCAGAAACGTAAACGTGGACGTCCGGCGAAGGTGAAGAGGGAGATGGAGGTGGAGGTGGAGGAGTTCGGCCCTCTGGAGGAGGAGGAGCCGTCTGCTGACGAAGGACACGGAGACAAACAGGACACGGACGACCCCAACAGAAGACGACTCCGGCAGCGCTCCATCGCTGAGGGGGGGTACGCCCGGCTCCACATGGGGCTGGAGGAGGAGGAGGAGGGGAGGGGGGGGGCCACCTCGACCTCACCGAGAGCCGTCACTCCGAAGGTGCGTCTGTACCTTTAAATACAGTTTATCAGATATAGAATATATGAAGAGCAACATGACGATCCACCTTATTAAAGATCAGTAAACATCACAAATAATACATGTTATACTTTCACTTTGTTTTAGTAATGTAGTGTTTTCTTCAAATAATAAGGAAATAACAGATTGTATTCTTATTTGATCATTATCTTTAATGAAGTATAATAATGAGCTTAGAGCTCGTGTTAGGAAGTTAAACATCATAATTCATCTCTAATATCTATTTCATATTCACGTGAAAACGTCTCCTTCAAACTACTGGATTTATTCCAGTTCATCACCAAAACTACATTTTACAGATGACATGTGAACACATCATGATAACGTTATAATGAACCTTCAGCCAGTACTCGTGTTCACTGAGCAGAGCCTGAAGGCATCATAGTGTAACTGAAGTGAACCTCCGTTGGTTAGCCGTTAGCGGTGCTGCTAACGTTACTAGCTCTCCTCTGATTGGTTGTTTACAATGAAACATGATCAGAGACTAGAAACACATGTTCTACTGAGTCAGTAACACTTTATTTACACTCTGATGGTTAACGTTAAAACTTTATTTACACTCTGATGGTTAACGTTAAAACTTTATTTACACTCTGATGGTTCACGATAAACTTTATTTACACTCTGATGGTTAACGATAAACTTTATTTACACTCTGATGGTTCACGATAAACTTTATTTACACTCTGATGGTTAACGATAAACTTTATTTACACTCTGATGGTTAACGTTAAAACTTTATTTACACTCTGATGGTTAACGTTAAACTTTATTTACACTCTGATGGTTAACGTTAAACTTTATTTACACTCTGATGGTTAACGTTAAAACTTTATTTACACTCTGATGGTTAACGTTAAAACTTTATTTACACTCTGATGGTTAACGTTAAAACTTTATTTACACTCTGATGATTAACGTTAAAACTTTATTTACACTCTGATGGTTAACGTTAAAACTTTATTTACACTCTGATGGTTGACGTTAAACTTTATTTACACTCTGATGGTTCACGATAAACTTTATTTACACTCTGATGGTTAACGTTAAAACTTTATTTACACTCTGATGGTTAACGATGAAACTTTATTTACACTCTGATGGTTAACGTTAAAACTTTATTTACACTCTGATGGTTAACGTTAAAACTTTATTTACACTCTGATGGTTAACGATGAAACTTTATTTACACTCTGATGGTTAACGTTAAAACTTTATTTACACTCTGATGGTTAACGTTAAAACTTTATTTACATTCTGATGGTTAACGATGAAACTTTATTTACACTCTGATGGTTAACGTTAAACTTTATTTACACTCTGATGGTTAACGTTGAAACTTTATTTACATTCTGATGGTTAACGATGAAACTTTATTTACACTCTGATGGTTAACGTTAAACTTTATTTACACTCTGATGGTTAACGTTAAAACTTTATTTACACTCTGATGGTTTACGTTAAAACTTTATTTACACTCTGATGGTTAACAATGAAACTTTATTTACACTCTGATGGTTCACGTTAAAACTTTATTTACACTCTGATGGTTAACGTTAAAACTTTATTTACACTCTGATGGTTCACGTTAAAACTTTATTTACACTCTGATGTTAACGTTAAAACTTTATTTACACTCTGATGGTTAACGTTAAAACTTTATTTACACTCTGATGGTTAACGTTAAAACTTTATTTACACTCTGATGGTTAACGATGAAACTTTATTTACACTCTGATGGTTAACGTTAAAACTTTATTTACACTCTGATGGTTAACGTTAAACTTTATTTACACTCTGATTGTTAACGTTACCACTTTATTTACACTGATGGTTAACGATAAAACTTTATTTACACTGACGGTTAACGTTTAAACCTTATCTACACTGTGATGGTTAACGTCTCTAATATTGACCGTGATGTGTTCAGGTGCCTCTGAGGACGGGTAAGAGAGGACGACCACCAAAGCAGCCGGTGGAGGCTCAAGGTGAAGGTCAGTCTGAGTCGGGGGTGGAGCCAGAGCCCGGTGCCGCCGTGGAGAGCGTGACGCCAGCAGAGCTCAGCGCTGACGAGGCCGGGACAAAGGGGGCGGAGCCTGAGACAAAACAGGAGCCGGCGGCTGCTGACGGAGAACACACGTGCTCCGAGTGCGGCGCATCTTTCCAAAGACGCTACTCGCTCATCATGCACACGCTGAAACACGAGAAGGCTCGCGGCTACAAGTGCAGCGTGAGTATCAGAGCTCATCCAACTTCCTGTTTCATAACCCTCTGAACTCAAAGATGGTTTCTGTCCCGTCTCATGTTTCGCTCTGTGGTCTGGATGTTCTCTGTAATATAAAGTTCTGCTCCTCTATAGAACCAGAACCATCATGACTAGAAGCAGAGAGAACTAGAACATGTCTTCAGTGCAGAATAACAGTTATGATGTCATCAATCTTTAAAAAGACAGAAAGACAAGTTGAATTTCTTTGATCATTTATTTTACAAAAATTGGAAACAATATGATCTAAATATCCAACATGTTTCAAGTGTCTTTAAGTTTTACCAATGAAAACAAATAGTCTCCACGTGTTATAGATATTAATCTATTCATGTTTCAGCCCCTCCCCTCCGCTCTCCTCTCCTCCTCTCTCCTCTCTCCTCCCCTCCTCTCTCTTCTCCTCCTCTCTCCTCCCCTCCTCTCCTCTCTCCTCCCCTCCTCTCTCCTCTACTCCTCTCTCCTCCCCTCCTCTCTTCTCCTCTTCTCCGCCTCTCTCCTCCCCTCCTCTCTCTTCTCCTCCTCTCTCCTCCCCTCCTCTCCTCCCCTCCTCTCCTCTCTCCTCCCCTCCTCTCTCCTCTACTCCTCTCTCCTCTACTCCTCTCTCCTCCCCTCCTCTCTTCTCCTCATCTCTCCTCTCTCCTCCCCTCCTCTCTCTTCTCCTCCTCTCCCCTCCTCTCTTCTCCTCATCTCTCCTCTCTCCTCCCCTCCTCTCTCCTCTACTCCTCTCTCCTCTACTCCTCTCTCCTCTCCTCCTCTCCTCTCTCCTCCCCTCCTCTCTCTTCTCTTCCTCTCTCTTCTCTTCCTCTCTCCTCTCCTCCTCTCTCCTCTCCTCCTCTCTCCTCTCCTCCTCTTCTCCTCTTCTCCTCTCTCCTCTCCTCCTCTCTCCTCTCCTCCTCTCTCTTCTCTTCCTCTCTCCTCTCTCCTCCTCTCTCCTCCCCTCCTCCTCTCCTCTCTCCTCCCCTCCTCTCTCTTCTCTTCCTCTCCTCCTCTCTCCTCTCCTCCTCTCTCCTCTCCTCCTCTCCTCCTCTCTCCTCTCCTCCTCTCTCCTCTCCTCCTCTCTCCTCTCTCCTCTCCTCTTCTCCTCTCTCCTCTCCTCCTCTCTCCCCTCTCCTCTCCTCTCCTCTTTCCTCTCCTCTGTTTCCGTTTCCGGTTGCGTGTGAGTGGTGGACGTGAGTGTGAGTGGTGGACGTGAGTGTGAGCGGCGCGGAGGTTTGATTCTTGTTTCACAGCTTTGGGATTTGTTCCTCTGTCTCTGCACATGATCAGGTGAGATATAAGCGGTGTATTTATCGGAAGAACGTGTGCTTAGTGGTGTTGTTTGGCGTTGTTCGGGAGGATGGCGTCCTCCGAGACGCCGCGCCCGTCAATCCGGCACGGAGTCCGGGTAGTTCCACCGGACAGCAGCGTGTCAGTAGAGGAGGTGCTGCTGGCTGTGGGAGAACAGGTGGGACATGACAAACTTTCTTTCGCGTCTCGGATGAATAAAGCTGTGGTTGTGTTTGTGGCGAGCGAGGCTTACGTCCACAAGCTGATAGAGAGCGGCGTGTTCATCAGGGACAGCTTCGTGCAGGTCTCTCCGCTCTCGGTGCCCTCTACGCGGATCACCGTGTCCGGTGTTCCGCCGTTTATACCGGACGAACTGTTAGGGAATGAGCTGCGCAGGTTTGGAAAGTTTGCCAGCGGATTTAGAACAGTTAATTTGGGGTGTAAGGACCCCAAGCTGAAGCACGTGCTGTCGCTTAGGCGGCAGGTCTTCATGTTCCTGGAGTCACCGACACAAACACTAGAGGTGTCCTTCAGGGTGAAACACGGGGAGGGTTCATACATGGTGTACGCGAGCTCGGGACAGTTCAAATGTTTTGAGTGTGGCGATGTAGGGCACAAACGCTTCGCGTGTCCGCACAAGCAGCGGAGAGGCGCGGAGGCGGAGCCTCCGACTGCTCCGGAGGCGGAGCCTCCGGCTGCTCCGGCGGCGGCTGCTCCGGAGGCGGAGCCTCCGGCTGCTCCGGAGGCGGAGCCTCCGGCTGCTCCGGCGGCGGCCGCTCCGGAGGCGGAGCCTCCGGCTGCCCCGGCGGCGGCCGCTTCGGCGGCGGCCGCTCCGGCACCGGACGTGGAGCCTCCGGCTGCGGCGGTGCCGGCCGCGCCGGGACCCGCTGGTGTGGCTGCGGCTGCCGCCGGTGGGGTCGGCGGCGTTTCTTCGTCTTCTGCTGATGACAGTCAGGGCCAGTCTTACAACCAGCAGGCTTCTGTGGTGGCGCAGAACCTCATTACATCTGGTACCGGAGCACCACCACCGTCTGTAGGAGTCTGTGAAGAGGCAGCTACAGGTTCTGCAGGTGGAGATCTCAGCACAGCCTTAGATGACGCACAGAGTGTAGGGTCTGTGTCCAACAGCCAGATGTCTTGTGAAGGAGAGGACATGGACGATGGGAGTGAAGCAGATCTTGCATCAAATTCTGGAACGTGCATTAAAAGCTCTGATCTGTATTCACTTAAGGAAATAAACTCGTTTTTGGAGGTCACTTTCAATAGAACTGTAAAAGTGAGTGAGTATTTCCCCGACACGGAGAAGTTCATCCGATCTGTTGGGGTGGTGCAGAGGAAGGTGGGTTTGGACCTTTTAGACGGGAAAAAGCGCTACCGCCTGAAGAAACACATCACAGCCGCGAAGAAAGAGAGGAAAAGTCAAAAGGGTCAAACTAAGACCGCTTAATATGATCATGTGCCACACGGGGTTTTCCACTTTCCACTGCTCACTTCTCATCTTGTCTTACCGCTTTCCATCCTCTGACCTTTCCATGCAGAGCTTTAATTTAGGGTCTTTAAACATCAATGGTGGGAGGGACGGGCATAAAAGAGCATTAATACAGGAGGTTGTAAATCAAAAAAGGTTGGACATCCTCTTTTTGCAAGAAACTCACACCATTCCATCAGATGAAGTAGACTGGGGTTTATGGTGGGAGGGCTCATGCACCTTGAGCCACGGAACCAATCTTAGTGCCGGGGTAGCCGTGCTGTTTAGAACAGCAGCTAATGCAACCGTCCTGTCGGTCACTGAGGTGGTGAAGGGTCGTTTGCTGATGGTGAGGGCAGAGATAGAGAGCTCGCTTTACTGCTTCGTCAACATATATGCACCGAATCAGGGGCCAGAGAGAGCACGCTTCTTCACTACGCTGCAAAACGAACTGCAGAGCTGCCTTCAGGAGCAGCTGATCATCGGAGGGGATTTTAACTGCACTTTAGACTTCACCATGGACCGAAATAGTGAGGAACCACACCCACAGTCAGCTCAGAGTCTCCACAACGTCATCTTACACTTAGATCTGTTGGACACTTGGAGAGTAAAACAGCCACTAAGCAGACAGTACACCTGGGTTAGAGTCAGAAATGACAGGATTAGTGCAGCCAGGCTGGACAGAGTTTACATCTCTCGCAGTCTCAGTTCCAGACTGAAGAGCAGCACAATCAGTCCAGTTGGGTTCAGCGATCACCACCTCGTCAGTCTAGGCTTGATAACCTCACCGGGTGAAAGGGTTAACTCCTACTGGCATTTTAACAATAAACTTTTACAGGACACCACTTTTTGTCAGAGCTTTGGGGTTCTTTGGCAGCAGTGGAAAACTGAAAAAGCTCGTTTCAGTTCTCTGAAGCAGTGGTGGGAGGTCGGAAAAGCACAGATTCGTGTGTTCTGCCAGCAGTACACCTCAAACGCCACCGCTAAAATCAAGTCTGCTGTCAAAGACCTTGAAGCCAACATAAAGATCATTGAGGAGGGCTTCCAGAGAGACCCAGATCCCGGTGTGGGCCAACTGCTGAAGGAGAGGAGGTTGGAGTTGAGCTCATTCCTGCAAGAGAGAGTGAAAGGAGCTCTGGTCAGGTCCCGTTTCCTTCAGTTGAAGGACATGGATGCCCCAAGTTCGTTCTTCTTCAACCTGGAGAGATCGGTGGCGCAGAGGAAGCGGATGACCTGCCTGAGGCTCCCGGGAGGCAGGATAACAACTGACCAGAGGGAGATGAGGACCTATGCCGTGGGCTTCTACGCTGCTCTTTTTGGGGAAGAGCCGTCCTGTATAGACAGCAGTAAGGAGCTCCTGGAGGGTCTTCCTCAGCTCAGTCCAGCAGAGAGGGCCACGCTGGACAGAGAGCTGACGCTGGAGGAGCTTTCAACTGCAGTGAACCAGATGGCTTCAGGAAAGACTCCGGGAATCGACGGCCTCTCCTCGGACTTCTTTAAGGCATTCTGGAACATCATCGGTGCTGACTTACACTCTGTTTTGATGGAATGTTTTAAAACAGGAACACTGCCTGTTTCGTGCCAGCGGGCAGTACTCTCCCTGCTGCCCAAGAAGGGCGACTTGGCCCTTCTGAAGAACTGGAGGCCAGTGGCCCTGCTTTGCACGGACTATAAGGTGCTTTCCAGAGCCTTGTCCAACAGACTAAGAGACTACCTGGAAGTGGTTGTAAATAGCGACCAAACGTACTGTATCCCAGACAGGACAGTTATGGACAATATCTTCCTCGTCCGTGATGTGCTTGATGTGTGTAAATGTCACGATGTAGATGTAGGTATTGTCTCACTAGACCAGGAGAAGGCTTTTGACAGGGTGGGTCACACATATCTGTTTTCTGCACTTAGGGCTTTCGGGCTTGGTGATGGGTTTTTGGCTTGGGTGGGTTTGCTCTACAGTGGTGCTGAATGCATGGTCAAAATGGGAGCTGGCTTGAGTCGACCGATCCCTGTACGGAGAGGGATAAGGCAGGGTTGTCCTATCTCGGGGCAACTCTACAGCCTCGCTTTGGAGCCTCTGTTGTGCAGGCTGAGAAGTCGGCTCAGTGGTCTGTCACTGCCGGGGTCCTCTAGTCTTTGTAGTCCCCTCACTGTGTCTGCGTATGCTGATGACGTAAACATCTTCATCAGGGACCAGGGAGATGTTCGTTGTCTACAGGACACTTTGTCTCTTTATGAGAGGGCTTCATCTGCACGGGTGAACTGGGAAAAGTCTGAAGCCTTATTGGTGGGACAGTGGAGCCATCAGACAGTGCCTCATCTGCCTGGAGGTCTTCAGTGGGGAAAAGAAGGTCTAAAGGTGCTGGGTGTGTTTTTGGGCTGTGAGGATTTTGAGAAAAAGAACTGGGAGGGAGTTAAGGAGAAGGTGTGTGCTCGGTTCGCTAGGTGGGGATGGTTACTACCCCAGTTGTCATATAGGGGAAGGGTTCTGGTTGCTAATAACTTAGTTGCCTCGACTCTGTGGCACAGACTCATCGCTCTGACTCCACCTGGAGGCCTCATAGCAGAGATACAGAGGTCTGTCGTGGACTTCTTCTGGTCCGGCCGGCACTGGGTTCGTGCAGCAGCGCTCTATCTGCCTGTGGCAGAGGGGGGGCAGGGTCTCATCGACATCCAGTCCAGGATCGCCTCGTTCAGACTCCGGACTGCACAGAGGCTGCTCTATGGCTGTGGCCCCAGCTGGATGGACACGGCTCGACTGCTGCTGAGGAGAGCTGGGCGGTTGGGTTATGACAAGCAGCTCTTTCTCCTACAACCTGAGGAAGTGGACTTGGCCGGGCTGACGCCGTTCTACAGCTCTGTTCTGCAGGCGTGGCAGATTTTTAACATTTCACGTAAAGCTGATGAGACTCCGGGCGCATGGCTGCTGGAGGAACCTCTGTTCTTTAACAGTTTCATCAGAACCCAAACGCTGCAGTCTGCCAGCCTGAGAACGCGTCTGAGAGAAGCCGGCTGCACTAAACTTGGACATTTGGTGAAGATGTCATCAACCGCAGCATCCATGGCCACCTTCAGGCAGAACACTAACATCACGTCTGTCAGGTTGACCAGCAGGATAGTGGAGGAGGTCTGTGCCGCCCTGCCACAACGCCTGAGAGCAGTTGCAGGAAACCGTACTCTGTCTGACCAATGGGATGAAGAGAGTGAGTACACCCCCCCCACTCTGCTCGTTGCCCCAGCGGTGGGGGACTGGCAGGGGGGAGGTAACAAGCTGCTGACGTTCACAACCCCTCACCTGGACAAGTTTCAGGCAGCAGAGAAAAAAGCCATCTACGAAATCTGTGTAAAGGTTGTGAACCTCCGCTCTCTGGCAGGGTTGACAGAGTCGAGGTGGACCGGGTTCTTTGGCCCAGGTTCTTCCCCGAGAGGCAGCTGGAGGTGCATGTACAAGCTGCCCGTTGAAAAACGGACAGCTGACCTCCAGTGGAGGGTTGTACATGGAGCTATAGCCACCAACAGATACCGGGCACACCTGGATCCACAAATTGGGGAGGAGTGTGGGTTTTGCGGGCAGACTGAGACCCTGGAACATTTGTTTGTTCAGTGTCTGCGGCTCTCAGGGCTCTTTGAGCGGTTAAAAAGATGGTTTCAGGGTCTTGGACATGTTTTTTCTTTCATGTTGTTCATCTTCGGTCCAAAATACTGCTCCAAACAGAAGGCTGTCCACACAATGGTAAACTTTTTATCTGGTTCTGCCAAGTTGGCCATCTGGCTGACACGTAAGAATCGGGCGCGGGGTGCCGGTAGTGAGGATCCGGTGAAGGTTCTGGAGGGACTGTTGAAAGCCAGACTCAGGGTGGAACACACCTACTATCAGACAGTGGACGATTTACAGGCTTTCAGGGACAGATGGACTACTGGGAGCATTTTATGCTCAGTGGGTGCTGGTGGAGAGCTGGTGGTGAACTTCTGAACGTATTGATTGTTGTAATTGATGGTTTATTTGTTCTTTGGTGCTTTATTTTTGGTTATTTGTTTTTATTTTATTGATTTTCTGATTATTATGTGATGTTTTAGAGTGTTTCTGGTTTCACTGTAACAGTGAAATAAAGAGATTTTAAAACCCAAACCCTCCCCTCCTCTCTCTTCTCTTCCTCTCTCCTCTCTCCTCTCTCCTCCCCTCCTCCTCTCCTCTCTCCTCCCCTCCTCTCCTCCTCTCTCCTCTCCTCCTCTCTCCTCTCCTCCCCTCCTCTCTCTTCTCTTCCTCTCTCCTCTCTCCTCCCCTCCTCTCCTCCTCTCTCTTCTCCTCCTCTCTCCTCCTCTCTCCTCTCCTCCTCTCTCCTCTCCTCCTCTCTCTTCTCCTCCTCTCTCCTCCTCTCTGTGTTCACTTCCTGTAGTTCAGTCAGAGTCTCCTCCTTGTTGTCACATGACTGTTGGTCTCAGATGAATCCATCATGACGTCATAGTTTCACTGAGGAGCTCACAGTGTAATATTTATATTAGTGCTGGGCAACGATTACAATTTTTAATCGCGATTAATCTCGTTATGTGCAAAGTTCAATAATGAATTCATAAGTAGTGTATTGTGCACTGTTATTTGAAAGTGCTGCTCTATGAACAAAGGTGAATAACATTGTGTGTAAACACTTTAAACACATCAGGTTGTTGTTAGCAGCAGTGTTCTCTTCACACAGCAGCAGTTATAACACAGTTATAATGATTCTGATCATAGATATTCAGGTGTTCACAACGTTATCTTCATGTGTAAGAGATGATATTTAAATATACTTCTTGAGAACTGAAACATATCTACGTCATGTTTTCATGTTTGTTAGATTCTCAGTCGTGACACTAAATGATGCTTATTATACATATTACAAACAAAACACTTTAACAACTCTAAAACAATCGTTTCAATTTTAAATGAATCATTGATTTTTTTCTTTTCTTGGTATTTAGGTCAGACACATAACAACGCTGATTACCGTAATATGTGTGGTATTTGTTATAAATGTACGTTGGTACATAGAGGGTGATAAGAAGCTGAACATGGAGGGACTTAGGACCCAGGGGAATGTAGGTGAAGGAAACTTGAAGACTGAAGAGACGCCATAAACAGCTGTTCACGCTGCTGCCCTTGTGTTAAAAATGTTGCTTAGTAATAAAAACGAACGCGTTAAGTTGCCCACCACTAGTTTTTACACAATCTGGTTGAAGTGAACTCTTTATTAGTGGAGATAGTTTAAATGAGAACATGTAGAATAAAATGTTTTAGATGAATTATCATGATTTTAAGCTTCGTTTTGATTTCTTCATCATGTTCTTCACACATGATGGACCGTAGGAAAGATGGAAATCTGAAGATTATGACAGTTTTTACATCTTCTGGCTGATAAGCCGTGTAGTTTGTGGAGATTAAAGAAAGCATGCTTTTCCAGCCTGGGTTCTGTGTTAATGACGTCGTGAAGCTGACCACGGTGCGTTTGTGTCCCTCCAGCTGTGCAGTAAAGAGTTCCAGTACGCCGCCTCGCTCCGAGCCCACCTGGCCCGACACAAGCAGCAGAGCAGCCAGCGGCCGCCCGTCCACAAACCGCCCGCGGAGCCCGACGCCGACGCCAAGCCGGACGTAGATCTGGACCAGAAGACCGCGTCGTCGGCGCACACCAAGAGAGAGTTCGTGTGCGACATCTGCGGGAAGACGCTGCCGAAGCTCTACTCTCTGAGGATCCACATGTTGAACCACACGGGGGTCCGCCCGCACTCCTGTAAGGTCTGTGGGAAGACCTTCGCCCACAAGCACAGCCTGAAGATGCACCGCGCGCTGCACGACGTCACCAAGCAGTTCCACTGTGAATACTGCAAGAAGTCCTTCGTCAGCAAGAGGAGCATGGAGGAGCACACCAGCCTGCACACAGGTGAGACCTGCACACAGGTGAGACCTGCACACAGGTGAGACCTGCACACAGGTAGCATCTGACAAACATCACGAGAGACGAGTGAGGTAACCTTCTTATTTCTCAGATATTTGTGTCTGTTTTTCACCGTAAACCTTTAAAATCCGTCCTCAGGTGAGTCAAAGTACCTCTGCAACACCTGTGGAGCGACCTTCCATCGAGCCTCGGCTCTGAGCAAACACCTGAAGAAGCACCTGCCCAAACCCGACGTCCGCCCGTTCTCCTGCGCTCAGTGAGTATCCGTCCGTCCGTCTCCGTGGACGCGGTGAGAGACGCCATTCTAACGTTAAGACTCTGTGTGACCTGCAGCTGTGACAAGAGGTTCTACGAAGCCAAAGACCTGCAGCAGCACATGAACAAGCACATGGGCCTGAAGCCCTTCCAGTGTCAGGTGTGTGGGAAGTGCTACAGCTGGAAGAAGGACTGGTACTCTCACGTCAAGTCCCACAGCGTGGCTGAGCCCTTCAAGTGAGTCCAGACGTTAGGACCACTGTTCCCGGTAGTGGTGTAGAGGACCGTAGTGGATCCGTACTGACCCCCCTCACAGTTTAACCAGCAGCAGCAGTAAATAATGTTTAACTGACGATCGTTCTCCAATATTCAGTCAAATATGTTTTTCTAGTCTCCGGTGTAACGTGTGTCCCCGTCTGTCCTCAGGTGTAACGTGTGTCCCCGTCTGTCCTCAGGTGTAACGTGTGTCCCCGTCTGTCCTCAGGTGTAACGTGTGTCCCCGTCTGTCCTCAGGTGTAACCTGTGTCCCCGTCTGTCCTCAGGTGTAACGTGTGTCCCCGTCTGTCCTCAGGTGTAACGTGTGTCCCCGTCTGTCCTCAGGTGTAACGTGTGTCCCCGTCTGTCCTCAGGTGTAACGTGTGTCCCCGTCTGTCCTCAGGTGTAACGTGTGCGGTAAGGAGTTCTTTGAGAAGGCTTTGTTCAGGAGACACGTGAAGAAGGCGACTCACGGGAAGAAAGGACGAGTGAAGCAGAACCTGGAGAGAGAGTGTGAGCAGTGTGGAAGGAAGTTCACCCAGCTGAGGGAGTACAGACGGCACGTCAACAACCACCAGGGTAAGACCTCCTCCTCTTCCTCCTCCTCCTCTTCCTCTTCCTCCTCCTCTTCCTCCTCCTCCTCCTCTTCCTCTTCCTCTTCCTCTTCCTCCTCCTCTTCCTCTTCCTCCTCTTCCTCTTCCTCTTCCTCTTCCTCTTCCTCTTCCTCTTCCCTCCTCCTCCTCTTCCCTCCTCCTCCCCCTCCTCTTCCCTCCTCCTCCTCTTCCCTCCTCCTCTGTCCTCCTTCCTCCTCCTCCTCTTCCTCTTCCTTCCTCCTTCTCCTCCTCTTCCTTCCTCCTCCTCTTCCTTCCTCTTCCTCTTCCTTCCTCCTCCTCCTCCTCCTCCTCTTCCTTCCTCCTTCCTCCTCTTCCTCTTCCTCTTCCTTCCTCCTCCTCCTCTTTCCTCTCTCCTCCCTCCTCCTCCTCTTCCCTCCTCCTCTTCCTTCCTCCTCCTCCTCCTCCTCTTCCCTCCTCCTCCTCCCCCTCCTCTTCCTTCCTCCTCCTCCTCTTCCTCCTTCCTCCTTCTCCTCCTCCTCCTTCCTCCTCCTCTTCCTCCTCCTCTTCCTCTTCCTCTTCCTCTTCCTCTTCCTCTTCCCTCCTCCTCCTCTTCCCTCCTCCTCCCCCTCCTCTTCCCTCCTCCTCCTCTTCCCTCCTCCTCTGTCCTCCTTCCTCCTCCTCCTCTTCCTCTTCCTTCCTCCTCCTCCTCCTCTTCCTTCCTCCTCCTCTTCCTTCCTCCTCCTCTTCCTCTTCCTTCCTCCTCCTCTTCCTTCCTCCTTCCTCCTCTTCCTCTTCCTTCCTCCTCCTCCTCTTTCCTCTCTCCTCCCTCCTCCTCCTCTTCCCTCCTCCTCTTCCTTCCTCCTCCTCCTCCTCCTCTTCCCTCCTCCTCCTCCCCCTCCTCTTCCTTCCTCCTCTTCCTCCTTCCTCCTTCTCCTCCTCCTCCTTCCTCCTCCTCTTCCTTCCTCCTCCTCTTCCTCCTTCTCCTCCTCCTCCTCCTCCTCCTCCTCTTCCCTCCTCCTCCTCTTCCTTCCTCCTCTTCCTCCTTCCTCCTCCTCTTCCTTCCTCCTCCTCTTCCTCCTTCCTCTTTCTCCTCCTCCTCCTCCTCTTCCCTCCTCCTCCTCTTCCCTCCTCCTCCTCCTCCTCCTCCTCGTCTTCCTTCCTCCTTCTCTTCTTCCTCCTCCTCCTCCTCTTCCTCTTCCGTCCTCCTCTTCCTCCTCCTCCTTCCTCCTCCTCTTCCCTCCTCCTCCTCCTCCTCTTCCTTCTTCCTCCTCTTCCCTCCTCCTCCTCTTCCTTCCTTCCTCCTCCTCTTCCCTCCACCTCTTCCTCCTCCTCCCTCCTCCTCCTCCTCCTCCTCTTCCCTCCTCCTCCTCCTCTTCCCGCCTCCTCCTCTTCCTTCCTCCTCCTCTTCCTTCCTCCTCCTCTTCCTTCCTCCTCCTCCTCTTCCCTCCTCCTCCTCCTCCTCTTCCCTCCTCCTCCTCCCCCTCCTCTTCCTTCCTCCTCCTCCTCTTCCTCCTTCCTCCTTCTCCTCCTCCTCCTTCCTCCTCCTCTTCCTTCCTCCTCCTCTTCCTCCTTCTCCTCCTCCTCCTCCTCCTCCTCCTCTTCCCTCCTCCTCCTCTTCCTTCCTCCTCTTCCTCCTTCCTCCTCCTCCTCCTCTTCCTCCTTCCTCTTTCTCCTCCTCCTCCTCCTCTTCCCTCCTCCTCCTCCTCCTCCTCGTCTTCCTTCCTCCTTCTCTTCTTCCTCCTCCTCCTCTTCCTCTTCCGTCCTCCTTCTCCTCCTCCTCCTTCCTCCTTCTCATCCTCCTCCTCTTCTTTCCTCCTTCCTCCTCCTCTTCCTCCTCCTCCTCTTCCTCCTCCTCCTTCCTCCTCCTCTTCCCTCCTCCTCTTCCTTCTTCCTCCTCTTCCCTCCTCCTCCTCTTCCTTCCTTCCTCCTCCTCTTCCCTCCACCTCTTCCTCCTCCTCCCTCCTCCTCCTCCTCCTCCTCCTCTTCCCTCCTCCTCCTCCTCCTCCTCTTCCCGCCTCCTCCTCTTCCTTCCTCCTCCTCTTCCTTCCTCCTCCTCTTCCTTCCTCCTCCTCTTCCTTCCTCCTCTTCCTTCCTCCTCCTCCTCCTCTTCCTCCTCCTCCTTCCTCCTTCTCTTCCTCCTTCCTCCTCCTCCTCTTCCTCCTCCTCCTCTTCCTCCTCCTCCTTCCTCCTCCTCTTCCCTCCTCCTCCTCCTCCTCTTCCTTCTTCCTCCTCTTCCCTCCTCCTCCTCTTCCTTCCTTCCTCCTCCTCCTCCTCTTCCCTCCAGCTCTTCCTCCTCCTCCCTCCTCCTCCTCCTCTTCCCTCCTCCTCCTCCTCTTCCTTCCTCCTCTTCCCTCCTCCTCCTCCTCTTCCCGCCTCCTCCTCTTCCCTCCTCCTCCTCTTCCTTCCTCCTCCTCTTCCTTCCTCCTCCTCCTCTTCCCTCCTCCTCCTCCTCCTCTTCCTTCCTCCTCTTTCCTCTTCCTCCCCCCTGCTTTGATGGTTCCTTCTCCTCTCTCCTCCAGGAGTGAAGCCGTTCGAGTGCCTGACGTGCGGCGTTGCGTGGGCGGACGCCCGCTCCCTGAAGCGTCACGTCCGCACGCACACGGGCGAGCGTCCGTACGTGTGCCCGATGTGCCAGGAGGCGCACATCGACGCCCGCACGCTGCGCAAGCACATGGCCAAGTTCCACGGGGACAACCTGCCGGGCAAGATCATGCTGGAGAAGGACACGCTGCAGTTCCACAACCAGGGCACGCAGGTGGAGCACGCCGTCAGCATCCTGGCCTCGGAGCTGCCGCCGGAGCTGCGTCCGGCGCGCCCGCCGCCGTCCGAGGAGATCGAGACGGTGCTGATCACGGAGGAGACGGTGGAGGCGGCGGAGGCCGTGCGGGCCGTGCAGGCGGCGGGCGACGGCTCGGCGGCGACGCTGTCGGATCAGGGCATCATGCAGGTGGTGAACTACGTCCTGGCCCAGCAGAGCCTCGCCGACACCAAGATGGAGGACGGAGCCGAGGTTGTTCAGACCGTGGAGGTGGAGGTGGCTCACGTGGCCGAGGTCGAGTAGACCCGCTGTGTACAAACGAAATGTTACGGGATGTAAAAAAATAACTATTTTTTATTTTCTCTGTGAATGTAAATATATTTGAGAACGGGTTCTCGTGTTCTGTGTGAATAAATCAATAAATAGAGACGCAGAGGATTCATGAGGCGGAAACACACTCGGCTCTTTGATCTGGATCAATGAAGTTTATTCATTCACTCTTTAACTCTTTAACTCGTTCACTCGTTCCCTCGCT
>NC_136637.1:30822137-30829637 GCF_949748355.1 Melanostigma gelatinosum
TGAAGGTAAAAACCCACTACTTCCTGTCCAGGTGCAGTCAAGCGGACACGACCTCTCAGAGGACCCCTCCCCCTCCTTTACGCTGAGGTAAGTCTCGAGAAACACTTTGGTTTGTCTCTTCTGGGCCACCGTATGGAAACATGACTCCTCTAAATACAAACGGCTCATTCTTCTGCCTGCAAATAATGTCATTCGTAGAAATCCCACGATTTTTGATGAAGGTGGACGAATCAACCCGAGTAAATAAGTTGAAGCAACCCTAATATATTAGGTTGGGCCAACGCTGAAAGAAAGCAGTTTCATCGCGTGGAATACTTTGCAAGATTCGATGAAGCTTGTTGTTTTTGAGTGTACTGAAGTGCTTTTCTCTCTCCAGTGTTCGTTAAGGTCTCTTTATCGCGTCCACGTCTGAATCCTCTGATATCTGCTGTGTGATGTGTCCACTGTGGTTTGCTGAGGTACCTGGAGATGCTGCTGTCCATTGGGTATGGAGGAGGGGGGGTACAGTGGGAGGAGGGCACCAGGGGGAGCTGAGCCTGCAGGTTGTGAGAGGGGCTCAGTGAACTCATGTCGTTCATGGGGATGTGAGAGCCCATCATGGGAGTCACTGAGGAGACAAGAGGAGCCTTCAGGTACCGCTCGGGGGTTTAGAGAGCACGTGAGTAACGTCAACACAAGGGGGGGCGGCATGCAGAGGTTACTCTCAACATGACACATGATGCATCACAACAGGGCCTGCAGGAGTCTCAGAGTCTCACAGGGATCGCATTCTACAGAGGAGGAGGTGCTCTATGTGTGTGTGTGTGTGGGGGGGGGGCTGCATGGACATGCAGACGTTATGAGGGTAAAGTGAGCCCACGAGGGACGGGGGGGGGGGCTGAGACAGACAGGAAGTTAGAGGGGAAGCAGCACACTTACTGTCAGTCAGACCGCTCATGCTGGAGGGGTTCAGGGAGTTCCTCTGCTGGGGGTTGATCAGCTGACTGACCGACGGGAGCTTGTTCACCTTCCCATGAGGAGGAGAGCAGGAGCCGTAGGAGGGCTGGGACTGCATGGAGGTCCTGCAGGGAGGAGGTCACACTGCGTTAGCATTATAGCATCATCATGTTGAGACAGACAGAGGAGGAGAGAGGAGGAGACAAGAGGAGAGGAGTAGGGACCAGAGAGACAGAGGAGAAATAAATGCGCCCTCACAGGAGAGAGGAGGAGGCGCATCATGGGCACAGTGAAAATAGTAATATTAATAATAATAATAAATACAAACTGTTTCATGATTCAATCATGAAACATTGCTAATAATCTGTTGATTCTGTTTTTATTTAAAGGAAACTGCAGCGACTTTATAAAACATGAGCAGCATCAAGAACAAGGATCCAGATCCAGAGTGAGGGTCTGAGGTCCAGAGTGAGGGTCTGAGGTCCAGAGTGAGGGTCTGAGATCCAGAGTGAGGGTCTGAGGTCCAGAGTAAGGGTCTGAGATCCAGAGTGACTTTATAAAACATGAGCAGCATCAAGAACAAGGATCCAGATCCAGAGTGAGGGTCTGAGGTCCAGAGTGAGGGTCTGAGGTCCAGAGTAAGGGTCTGAGATCCAGAGTGAGGGTCTGAGATCCAGAGTAAGGGTCTGAGATCCAGAGTGAGGGTCTGAGGTCCAGAGTGAGGGTCTGAGATCCAGAGTGAGGGTCTGAGGTCCAGAGTGAGGGTCTGAGATCCAGAGTAAGGGTCTGAGATCCAGAGTGAGGGTCTGAGATCCAGAGTGAGGGTCTGAGATCCAGAGTAAGGGTCTGAGATCCAGAGTGAGGGTCTGAGGTCCAGAGTGAGGGTCTGAGGTCCAGAGTGAGGGTCTGAGATCCAGAGTAAGGGTCTGAGATCCAGAGTGAGGGTCTGAGATCCAGAGTAAGGGTCTGAGATCCAGAGTGAGGGTCTGAGATCCAGAGTAAGGGTCTGAGATCCAGAGTGAGGGTCTGAGGTCCAGAGTGAGGGTCTGAGGTCCAGAGTGAGGGTCTGAGATCCAGAGTGAGGGTCTGAGGTCCAGAGTAAGGGTCTGAGATCCAGAGTGAGGGTCTGAGATCCAGAGTGAGGGTCTGAGGTCCAGAGTGAGGGTCTGAGGTCCAGAGTAAGGGTCTGAGATCCAGAGTGAGGGTCTGAGATCCAGAGTGAGGGTCTGAGGTCCAGAGTGAGGGTCTGAGATCCAGAGTGAGGGTCTGAGGTCCAGAGTGAGGGTCCGAGGTCCAGAGTGAGGGTCCGAGATCCAGAGTGAGGGTCTGAGGTCCAGAGTGAGGGTCCGAGATCCAGAGTGAGGGTCTGAGGTCCAGAGTGAGGGTCTGAGGTCCAGAGTGAGGGTCTGAGGTCCAGAGTGAGGGTCTGAGATCCAGAGTGAGGGTCTGAGGTCCAGAGTGAGGGTTTGAGATCCAGAGTGAGGGTCTGAGGTCCAGAGTGAGGGTCTGAGATCCAGAGTGAGGGTCTGAGATCCAGAGTGAGGGTTTGAGATCCAGAGTGAGGGTCCGAGGTCCAGAGTGAGGGTCTGAGATCCAGAGTGAGGGTTTGAGATCCAGAGTGAGGGTCCGAGGTCCAGAGTGAGGGTTTGAGATCCAGAGTGAGGGTCCGAGGTCCAGAGTGAGGGTCTGAGATCCAGAGTAAGGGTTTGAGATCCAGAGTGAGGGTCCGAGGTCCAGAGTGAGGGTTTGAGATCCAGAGTGAGGGTCCGAGGTCCAGAGTGAGGCTCCTCCTACTCCCTCAGGAGATCAGCTCAGGTTGGAGAGAGTTGAGACCGGTTCAAATACTTCATGTTCTAGTTTTGATCTGGACTGAGATCAGTTTTCTGCTGTTTTGTGTTTCTTTGAGTTTGTTTCATTAAAGATCCTGAAAACCTGCAGAAGTGACTCTGACGCTGTCATCTGTGTCCGTTCCAACGGGTTCAGAGTCCTGCTCTCAAGACCAGGTCCATGAACGGGTTCCTGTTCAATATGTCACAAACTGATCAATAACTCAAATCAATTTGTGAACATGAATGATGTTTATGTTGGGAGGAGGTGCAGATACCTGATCAAGGATCAGAACAGAACCAGAGATGATGTAACGTGTTCCTTTGAGTCGTTCATACTCTGTGTTGTAGTTCCTGACTGATCCAGGAGGAGGCGCTCTAACACCAGACTCCAGTGAGACTTCATGTTCTCGATGATTCTGACTTTCTTCTATTTGTCTTCCATAACACGTCTAAAACATTTACTTTACATCTGTAGATTTCTCCTCAATTCACCAGAAGTTACCATGACATAACGCCTCATTTGCATATTTTTAAACATTGCATGTTAGTTATGTTTTATCTCCTGAATCTAAAATGAACAAACCAACCAAAACTCGATCACATGATTGAATGAAATGTTATGAATATCAATACTTGATGGTGTGACGGTAACAAACAGAATGAAGAACCGGTTTCAGTCTCTTAATGGGAAACGTGAGCATAACAATAATTATCATCACAGCAACAAACTATCACTTACACAAGTGGGCGTTTTAATAAGACCGGGATGAGGAGCGCACTTTGTTTTCTGTTGTTGTGCAAAAAAATCTGGCAGAGCACCCGAAGGCGTCACCGTCTTCTCCTTAACGAAGAAAACACACAGCTCAAAGAAACCAGAACCCAGAAACCTCCTGCATTCTCTCTAGTGTCCACCAGGGGGCGACTCCTCTGGTTGTATGGAAGTCTATAGAAAATGACTCTACTTCTCTCTTGATTTATTACCTCAGTAAACATTGTAAACATGAGTTTATGTCTCAATCTCTAGTTTCAAGTCTTCTTCAATACAGCATGATGTTCATTTAGTACATTATGGTCCATTTAGAGTCACACAGACCATAAAGCAGGGGATGCTTTAGGGCGGGGCTACGCGCTGATTGACAGGTCTCTAACAGAGACGTATACGCAGTCTCTACGTCTCCTCCTCAGTCCAGATATGGTCACTTCCTGTTCACTGGTTGCAAAAAACTAAGATGGCGACGGCCAAAACGTTGAACCTGAGGCTTCAAAACGTCCAAAAACCAATGAGAGACGTTACCATGACTACGTCCACTTCTTCTATAAAGTCTGAGGAGGATCTGGAGACAGAGACCTCGAGGTGTCCCTCATAGAGACGATGAAGATGAACTATACTCACTGTTTCTGAAGCAGGTTCTGCTGCTGCTGCCGGTACGACTCGATGGTGTGCTGAGGCAGGAACTGCATGAGTTCCAGAGACTCTTTGATCTTCACCAGAATCTCATAGATCTCCCGTCCTTTGATCTGGAGGAGGAGACGGAGACAGGTCAGCGAGTGGCTCGGACGCTCCACGTTTGATGAATGTTTAAAAGACAGAGGGGACACTCACCGGCAGACAGAAGACCTCCTCGTCCGTGGACCGTCTCTTCTTGATGGTGGACATCTGGATGCCGTGAGACACCTGACGGAAAGCTGAGAGGAGGAGAAAGAGAGGAGAGTGATCAATCTGAGCCAGAGCAGGAAGACCACCACCATCACAACCATCACCACCACCACCATCACCACCATCACAACCATTACCACCATCACAACCACCACCACCACCATCACCACCATCACCACCATCACCACCATCACAACCATTACCACCATCACAACCACCACCATCACAACCATCACCACCATCACAACCACCACCACCACCACCATCACAACCATCACCACCATCACAACCATTACCACCATCACAACCACCACCACCACCATCACAACCATCACCACCATCACAACCACCACCATCACAACCATCACCATCACCACCATCACAACCATCACCATCATCACAACCATCACCACCATCACAACCACCACCACCATCACAACCATCACCATCATCACAACCATCACCACCATCACAACCATCACCACCATCACAACCATCACCACCATCACAACCACCACCACCACCACCATCACAACCATCACCATCACCACCATCACCATCATCACAACCACCACCACCACCATCACAACCATCACCACCATCACAACCACCACCACCACCACCATCACAACCATCACCACCACCACCATCACAACCATCATCACCATCACAACCATCACCACTACCACCATCACAACCACCACCACAACCATCACCATCACAACCATCACCATCATCACCATCACAACCATCACCACCATCACCATCATCACAACCACCACCATCACAACCATCACCACCACCACCATCACAACCACCACCACCACCACAACCATCACCATCACAACCATCACCATCATCACCATCACAACCATCACCACCATCACCATCATCACAACCACCACCACCACCATCACAACCATCACCACCATCACAACCACCACCACCACCACCATCACAACCATCACCACCACCACCATCACAACCATCATCACCATCACAACCATCACCACTACCACCATCACAACCACCACCACAACCATCACCATCACAACCATCACCATCATCACCATCACAACCATCACCACCACCACCATCACAACCATCACCATCACAACCATCACCACCACCACCATCACAACCATCACCACCATCACAACCATTACCACCATCACAACCACCACCACCACCACCATCACAACCATCACCATCACCACCATCACAACCATCATCACCATCACCACCATCACCACCACCACCATCACAACCATCACCACCATCACAACCATTACCACCATCACAACCACCACCACCACCATCACAACCATCACCACCATCACAACCACCACCACCATCACAACCATCACCACCATCACAACCATCATCACCATCACCACCATCACCATCATCACCACACACAGTGACCTCGTACCATCGCTGCTCTTTGTGCCGTCCGTCACGTGCTGCTTTCGGATGCTGTCCTCGTCTGCCTTCCGGTCTCGACCCGGGCAGGCACAGATCCTGGCCTCGAAGCACCGTCGGCCGAGTACCTGTCCACTAGAGAGGGGGGGGGGGGGGGGGAAGCAGGTAAGACACAACCCAGTGACGGCAAAACGACTGGAGGACGGGACGTCTCTTACTCTCTGGTTTCCAGGGTGACGATGATGAGGATGGGCCGCCGGTTCATCCCCCCCACACAGCTGGAGTTGCACATGAAGTTGTACAAGATTGTGGTGAATTCTGTCCCGACCTGAGAGACGAGGACACGGACGGTGAGACACGTCGGCAAAGAAGCAAACACCTGAACTTAAAAGCTTTGACGTCTGCCGCTGGACTTCTACAGAGAAACGCTGAGGAAGACGAGAAACGTGCACATTGAAGTTCACGTAAATGGAGTTTTAGAGTTTCAATTTCTATTTCACTGTTTTCTTAAATCACATTTATTTAAAACATACAAAGACGAGAAGAAAACCAACTCCTTCTTTGTCTCTGGACACATTAAAGTCAAGTTTCTATATTGAGACAGAATACAAACACAAATATTTATACGTTATTACCGGATACACTTAAAATCGAATGAGTTAACCTTATTTAAAAAGAACACGTAAAGGTATTTGCTTCATGTAAGTGAAGTTGAATATGTGTTGTACTAACTTGCTTATTGAGTGGAGTACACTGACCCTTGAGTTTAAGTCACTCAAGAAAAGTTGTAACGAGAACTTAAAACTTTACTCAAGATGTACTTTAGACTTCGTACAGCCGACTCAGAATAACTATTTCAAACCACTGAATCATTTCAAGTGAAATGTACTTTGTGTGTATTGCAAACAACACATGTATGTAATGAAGTTAACTAATGTGATCAGTTGTATTTACTTGTCATGTACTTGTTAAAGCCATGCAAACCGGTTAATAAGCCTTAAAAAGAAGCAAGTAAAGGTACTTGTGTAAGTTAAGTGCTTCAGACATCCTTTACACAGAGTTCATGTGAACCTTCCTGAAGCTGTGATTGGCTGAGAGGATGAAGCTGTGTGGCCCCGCCCTCTAAAAGAAGAACTAAAGATAACAGAGGTTCTACCACCTTTGACCCGTAATGAGATGCAGTCCGTCCACAGGACTCTCACCTGAGGCGGTTCATAGGGAACCAGGACGCTCTGTCTCCCCGTGATGGAGTCCTCCACGTACTGGGCGTGGTTGTTTCCCTCCACGCGGATCAGGTGACTGGGAGGAGCGATCTGACCTGGAAGCAGCGACCCAATGTCAATAAAAAGACGAGCATTGCCCCGAAGAGAGAAACCCGATGAGATGAAAGGGAACTGACCGTCGTTGAACTCGCGGCTGAGCTCGTGGTTGGGGCAGCGCTTCACAACCTCGGTCACGTGCTCGGCCTTCTTGTAGACCGGCATGGCTCTGATGACGGCGCCCTGCGGCGGGTTGGTCAGCACTTTGATCTGGATCGGACACGTCTTGGCGATCTGACAGTAGAGTTTCTTCAGGTCCGTAGAGTACTGGAAGAGGACAGAAGAGGAGAAAAGAACTCTGAATGAAAAGCAGGTACAAATGTTTTCATCAATGTTC